>NW_009187060.1:0-23558 GCF_000690835.1 Fulmarus glacialis | reverse complement strand
GCAGGGCCGCCCCTGTCCTTTGAGCACAGGCAGCCCTGCCTTCAGCCCCCCGGTGTGTCACAGAGCCCGTCCCAGGGCAGTGCCCCACAGCCCGGGGGTGCCGGGGACAGGACCAGCGCCCTCGCCCTTCCTGGTCCCTGCTCCTGGGCCAGCAGCGCTCTGGCCTCGCTGCTCCCCCGGGCTCTGGAGCTGGCTTCGTTTCTCTGAGCTCCCGTTTCAGAACGGGGGGGTCTGTGTCCACAGAGGTCGGGCAGCAAGCATGCAACCACGCCTGCGGATAACTACTACCTGGCTCGGAGGAGGACTCTGCAAGTGGTGGTCAGCTCCCTGCTCACGGAAGCCGGCTTCGAGAGTGCCGAAAAGGCGGCGGTGGAGACACTGACAGAGATGTTACAAAGCTGTGAGTATCGACCTTTGCGAGTGTCCAGCAAAGTTAGACTGATCCCCTGAAGTTTCTTGTTTCTCTGTTTTCAAATTGGCCTTCACACTTTCATTTTGTGGTTGGGTTTTTTCCCCATTTTTATTATCTTGTGTTAATGATGTTAGCAAAAGCGGAAGGCTAGAGTACAGCCTTGGAGTCACAGGCTTCTGTAAGCGTGAGATGTTTGTCCGAACTCAGAAGTACTTACTTATCTTACTTAGTGGGTACTCATTAGATACTCATTAGGTATCCTAATAAGCTCCACATATTGAAACGCTGCCAGAATAAACAGAGAAATAACAAAGTTCCAGACGTTTGGTTAGTTAAGGCTGTAGAAGTCCCTGTGTTTGGCAGCTCTGCTCCTACTCTTCTGGGTGATGTGCCTAGGATCTCAGGTTACATATTTTTCTGAAATCAAGAGGTGATTAGGTTTTGGGTTTTTTTGTGCCTGTGATGCAGATTTGCCTTTGCATTGTGGAAAACATCTGACTCTTTGATCTTTAGTGTCACCATACTTTGCACATGCTTTAGTTTTAAAAATGCAGGCTGTAAGACACTGGATTCCAGGAGCTATTCATTCCTTGCTAAATTTGCTAAAAATTCAGGCCTCTGAAGCCAGGGTTGGGCTGATAAATATGCGTGGACACTCTCTGAATCAAATATGTGGTGGTGGTTTTTTTTCCTCCCAGATATTTCTGAAATTGGAAGGAGCGCAAAGTCCTACTGTGAACATACAGCCAGAACACAGCCTACGCTCTCTGATATAGTGGTTACTCTAGTGGAAATGGGTGAGTAGTCGACTGGTCCCACTAATTCCAGCTGCCTGCATTGCAGAAGGTTTGGGTGTGCTACGTTGGTAGGAAAATCTGTCCCCCATGTTTCTGGTGTTTGTGTGATACCCACTGTTCTTGGCCTCCTGTAGGCGCTCGGCTATCGCTGCAGTATGAATATATACAGAGTGCATGATTTTCTTTCTCATGTAATTTGGAGCCCTTGGAAAAATTCTGGAGAAGTCTAAGAGAAGGGATTTTTGACAGGATAAACTCTTGGTATGATTTCTGTTTCCTCTTTTGTATTTCAGGGTTCAATGTTGAAACGCTTCCTGCATATGCCAAGCGGTCCCAGAGGATGGTCATCACTGCCCGTACGTAGGAAATCCTTTCTCTTCTTATGCAGGAAATTGGAAATAATTCAGCATTCCTATCTGCTGGCATCCAGAGCTCCTGCTTTTCTGATGGATGATGCAGTCCACTGCTCCTGGAAATTTGTGTTAAGGATTCCTGTAATGACTGTGTAATAGGTGAAGGAAGGTACCCTCTGCCGAATCAGTTGCCTTTGCTTCAGCATCCTCATTGCACATGAGAATCCCCAGGATGGTTTTGTTCTTCCTGTGTAGGAGAGTAATCCTTGTTCTCTCTTGGGATGCCAAACACAACCTGAAGCTATTGCTCGTGGGATGTGCTCTGTCCCTTTTATAGGACCTGGAGACATGGGTCACAGCTCAGTATAAGCTAGCACCTTATCCCGAACTCCTGGCAGAATGAAGCTGACTGATTCGTGTGTGTGCATTTTTTTTTTAACTGTAGCTCCTGTGACAAACCAGCCCGTGACTCCCAAAGCCCTGACAGCTGGACAGAACAAGCCACATCCATCCCACATTCCTGGCCATTTCCCTGAGTTTCCAGATCCTCACACTTACATCAAGACACCAGTAAGTGAAAAAAGACTTCTGTGCCATTTGGGGTCTGTCTGAAGTCAATGACACCAGGAGTGGTGTATAAATATTTTTACTGTAGTGCTGGTACTGTTTGTCTAAAACATTGTTTCTACTGGCTTAATATATTGCTTGTTGTTTGCGGTTTGCCCTTGCTGTAGATTTCTGGCTAATTGACATCTGTAGCTCCCTGAAAATCTGTGCATGTTGAAGGTCAATGCTTGCCTGTAGCATCTGCATCCTAGTAGTGTTTTGAACTTCAGCTGTCTGCGTTGCATCCACTAATGGTGTTCTTTTTTTTTCCTCCCTGCTCCACAGACATACCGGGAGCCCGTATCTGATTATCAAGTCCTACGGGAAAAGGCAGCGTCTCAACGGCGTGATGTAGAAAGAGCTCTCACACGTTTCATGGCTAAAACGGGAGAAACACAGAGTCTCTTCAAAGATGATGTTAGCACATTCCCATGTGAGTTATCTAGGACACTTTGTGCTGTAAATGACATCTGTCTAACTGAGTATACACTCCATTAGAGTTCTTGCTACTGCAGGAGGGGAGCACTGAATGATCACATTGTGTTTGCCCTCTGAGGCACTGGAAGGCTGGGAAGTGAGGAATATTCTATTTAAAACGGGGATGAAAAACAGAATCAAAGCCAGATGGTAGGCTTCCACCCTCACCAAAGGCTCACTTTCTTCTGCTGGTGGAGAAGGCCTTGGTTGACAGGTGCTAAAGTCAAAGCTCATCCCAATCTCCGATCCTCTGTAACTTTTAAACAAATCATTTCTTCTCTCTTACATTTTTGTGGTAGGCAGTGGAGGTTTTCCTGTTTCTCTGTCTGCAAAGCAGTGATGAGAATTCCCACCTTCCCAAGGCTCACTGACAGCACAGATATCAGTGATATCTTAAGGGGGACCGAGTGATGCTTCAGTCTGTGAGATAATTGAACTTTTACAGAGGTCAGGAAGGACTTTTTGTGTTAGTATAATGCTGTGTCCTTGGCTGGAAACATAAAGGGGTCTCAGAAAACTGGAAATTAGAGACTGCCATCTTTTTGGGACAGCATATTTCATTCCTGATCCCTGGAAGCAACAGGAAAAGAGTGTGTGTGTTTAAAACCAGAACCAGTGAAAGTATTTGGTCTCTAAGTAACTGGTTGGCTTTGTGCTTCATAATCTCTGAGTTGAGGAGTCTTCTCCCAGCTTGCTGACTGTGTCCTTTTCCCTAATGCTAGTGATTGCTGCCAGGCCTTTCACTGTACCCTACCTGACAGCTCTTCTCCCCTCTGAGCTGGAAATGCAGCAAATGGAAGAAACGGATTCATCTGAGCAAGACGACCAGACAGACACCGAGAACCTCCCCCTGCACATGAGCACGGTACGCCCAGCCTGAGAGATCAAGGTCTCTTGGGCCTGACTTTCTTAAACTTATGAAACCTGGTTCTTTGCCTGTCTTCCTTGCAGCTGGGCAGAGTGGGTGGAAAATGGCAGAGTGGGTTGCGTTTTACCAGGTGTAAATGACTAAACATTGTCATGGTTCTTTAACTTTCTGCAGGGTGCAATGCAAAATGAGGTTGGATCATGAGCTTTCAGTACAACCTTCATTTCAATGTTAGGGGAGAGAGGATTGTCCTAGAATCCCACTGTTCCCAAAGGGGATCTTCTTGTGTTAGAAATCAGGAGTCCTCACCTTTTAATGCAGCTCCTTGTGTGCTGCTGTTTATCTTGGCTGTTGATTGTCTGTTTTGCCCATAGGTTATGTGGTTTGAACTTCTAAGCCTTGTTTAGCCTAACTTTGGTTGTTTATGTTTTGGGTTTTTTTTTAATGTGGCAGGATGATTCAGGACCTGAGAAGGAGAATGCTTCAGTGTTACAGCAGAACACCTCCCTGTCAGGCAGTCGGAATGGGGAGGAAAATGTGATAGACAATCCCTACCTCCGGCCAGTGAAAAAGCCCAAGATCCGCAGAAAGAAGTGAGGTGTAGCCAGCTGGCTGCTTAGAGGAAGAAAAACCCGGGGGGTTCACCTCCGCTGCTGTGGGTGAGAGACATGGAGCAAGACAGGAGAGGCAATCCGGCTGAGTGGCAGAAGCAGAAGAATGATCTCTCTCTGCCTAGTGAACTACACTCCCATCCTGGTTTACAGTGCTCCCTCTTTCCCCTCTGCTGTCCTGCTGACTTGAACGGTCAATGGTCAATTGCCTTAAAAGCATTGAAGGCCACTGGGTTACAGATGGGAATTGTCTCGTTTACTTTGGTTTGTTCCCGCTGTCGGCAGAATTTACTCTCTGAAGAGATGGGGGATACAAAGGTTCTTGCTGCTCAGTGCTTCCCAGCAGGCTCTACAGAATACAAAGGCATAATTCGTTTGTGGCTGTCTGGCAGGCTAAAAAAGAAACTTCTGCAATCAGCCTTGCCTGGCCTTATAATCTAAGGAGCATGTATTAACAGAGACAGAAAAATCCCAGAGAGGTTTCTTTCTTTGGATTCTTGTCAGGTAAAAGCAAACAGACTTTTCTTCTATAAACTAAAGGCGTCTCATGTGCTGGTAAGAGAGTGAAGTGTAAATATAGAGCTAAGATGCCATTTTATTCTCACTTTTCTGACTGCAGCTGCACTTCTAACTTAAAAGCGCTAAGTGTGGTGTTTACCCTGTTCTGATTTGAGATTATTTCTTAGCAGTATGAATGGCAAGATTTAACAGCTGCTTCAGGCTATTGTTCAGTTCTGTTGTTAGTTTCAACACAACTCCTTTGAGAGTTCACGCCTTCACCAGCTGTTTTGAAAGATGCTGTGCTGAAAATCTTGGAGTATGGAATAAAGCTGTATTGATTGCAGTCCGCAAGGCCATACTATTCATCGCACTTTTTTACTTTGTCCATTCTCAAATACGGGCTTTTATCAACAGCAGTTGCTCTTTTTTTTCCTCTTTATTTCCCCAGAGCAGACGACTTTATTTCAGCAGTGAAAATGACTGGTGATGGGATCATTGTAATTATTAGCTGGTTCTGGAGGGCTTTGTTTTGATTTTCATCAGCCTTTACTTAGGCAAAATTTCTTTGACAAAAGACTCCTGTAGTTTGGTCCAGTCTCCAGAGCATCTCTTCGGGATGAAAGTGCTGGGAGAGGCAGCAAAGACTGCCTGCTACAGACTGCCAGGCAGGTCATGGTTTCCTAGAGTAGTAGCTGAGTACAAGAAGTCTGTTGCAGTCACCGGGGAGACCAGAGTTATGTGTGTACATGTTCACCTCTGTTTAGTTAAGGCATCCCCCCAGGCCTCCCTCTTCCCCTGTCACCCAGGAAGGAGGAAGATAAAAAGGAGTAATTAATTGTTTCAGTGAGAACAGAGGTGTTCCTGCCAAACAATTTGAAATGACGTCTCTAGCAAAAAAGTCCTGCATGTGCCATTGTCACTTCTGCTGGTGCCTTGGTTGTACAGCATAACAAATGTACAGAGACATTGTGTATGTATGTATATATACAAATTTATATCTTTTTTTTACTTGGATTAAGCATTTTTCGTAATGAGAAAATCCCTCGCTGGGTAGGGGAAAAATGTAGAATGAAAATAGTAATTTTTATGTTCATAATAAAAGAAATTTTATCTCCTACAAGCAAAACTAGCTGAGTCCTTAATGTTTCAGAAGTGGAAAAGCACCTGAATGGAGTGTGAGTGTGTTTTCAGTGGGGTCTACAAGCGGTGGGAAGTGGTGTCCTTCCCTCTGCATCTCTTCCTTTCTTCACAGCAACACTTGATAGTTGAGAAGGTTGGGAATTTTCCAACAAAAACCTTGGTCCATTAGAAATATGTTCAGTGAGGACAAAGTGCCTTTTGAAATACCATCAGTTTTGCGAAAGCTTTAGTAGGTGGTTTCTCCAATCACAGGTGGAACATGTGGTTGAGAAGGACTGCAGAATCATAGGTACTGCTTACTTTCTTTTACATCTTCTCTTACACATGTATTTTTCTCCTGATTAGAAAACCGAGACAGATGAAGGTGAAGTATGTAATATCAGCCATGAATACAAAGGTGAAGCCTTAAACAGCTATAAAACCCAGGTCTTAGGACAGTACAATTTCCAGGGAGTCATACCCCCTCCTTCAAAAGATTGCACCAAAAGGGGCAAATGCAAATCAGCAAGTACATCCCTTTTTGACAGCTGCAACTACAAAGCAGTCTCTTGTGGTTGGGAGGGAAGGAGCCAACGTGCCTAGAAAAGACAGGTCTTGAGCAGCTGTTGTTGTGCGTATGTGAGAGCACTCGAAGACCGAAAGTGGGAAATTGGAAGAATGCATTTTGGTTTTGTAGCTGAAATTGGGCTACAGGTGAAATTTGCTATGGAAACGCCTAAAAAGACCCAGAAAATTTGAAAGCCTGCATTGTGACTGGTAGTTATACTGAGAATGAATGTTGCCTGCTCGTAGTTTTCCCCTGAGATTGAATCAAGCTTGTGATCATACAGATTAAGTCTGTGTGTGAAGGTTTGTGAACTTTCATATAAATCCCTAGGGTCTGAGTTGTACATTACAGAAACAACTGATGACAAATACCATTACCTTTCAGTTTCAGACTAAATTTATTTTCGTGGCCAGATTCTTAATTAGCAGCATGTTGCTTGCTCCTTGCTTGAGAATATCTTCCTCATGTCAGTAGGGAAAAAGCTAGTAATGCAAACGCACATTTCGCAGGCCATCTGCTCTAACCTGTCCCAGCACAGCTTCTTTCCCCAGGATGTTTGCTGTGTGCTACTTTAATAGAGTTGCTGGCTGTGCACAAAGCCATTATACTCTCTCTGAACATAGCTGAGGGCAGTGCAGTACTCTGGCTGTGCCACGTACGCCCCCATGTTTCTCAGCTCTCCTCAGGCTGTGGGTGAACCCTGGGCCTGGCCTGGAGCATCTGTTGGAGATGAGGAGATGGTGGAGATGAGGAGGCTGGGGAAGGCAGGTGGCGGCTGAGGAGAAGATGGTGGCGTTCGCTCCCAGTGCTGAGGGGACGGGGCAGCAGCCAACCCACCCTCTAGCTGCATTAATTTGGCTCCTTTGCGGTGCCAGTGAGGGCTGGATTTTGGGGGGAAAAGCACCTTGTGGCGAGGGAAGCCATGTTGGGGAGGGCAGTGAGGTGAGGTGTTTCCATGTTGACCCAGAGAAGATGGCTGCCAGCCCTGCCTGGGCCAAGGGGCCGAGGGAAGCAGGGCTGAGGGGTGCTGTGCACGGGACCCAGCGGCACCCAAACACCTGCAGAGGCAGCAGACACCTGGCGCGATACCAGGTAAGCACAACTAGTGGCAAGAAATGCCTCTTTTTGAAATGGTTTTATTTGGAGAGGCTGGGTACTGCAGATGAATGGCTCCACGAGTGGGCGGGAAGCAGCAGCGAAGCCTGAGCTGCCCCGCTGGAAGGGGAGGACGTGCGGCAGCAGCCCTGGCTCCTCAGCTGTAGTATAAACTCAGGTAGGCCACTCGGTCCCGGTGTTTCCTGAATTCTCTGTCTATGGTCAGCTAAAAGACAACTACTATCCGTTAGATATTAGCAATGACAATTGCTTCAGAAAAGTGCAGGAAGATGTGAGATGGTGTCGAGAACCTGAAACTGTGTTTTAAATCAGAAAGGTTTTCTTTTCAGGAGAGCTACATAGGGAAGTCTGTGCTCTGGTTCTCTCACTTTGTGGATGGAAACTCCCAGAGCAAATTTCTCAATAGAAGGTTTTTTTGAAGGACTGTAACTGTTTTTGCAAACCAGCATTTTTTGATAGAAAATTGCTTTGTATCTGGTGCCCCAGGCTAGTAGAGCCACGTACCCAGCAGGCCAGTGAGGAAAGGATGATGAAACATAGTGCAAAAGCGTTGAAGTAATCATACAATTTCCTTTGTCAGAAGCATTGAGCCAGGAATAACATCTCCTTATCCCTGTCCTTACCTTCTGCACCTCCATTTTTAGCATTCTCTTTGCTGGCATTGGCACTAAAGACCAGTCTGGAGACCCAAACTTCATCGGCCAAGTGATTTTTTTGTGTAATTGCTTGTCTGCTTTGTAAGTTCCAGGTCTAAAGAAAACAGACACAAAATATCTCATTTCTGGAGCTTGTGTATGATGTTTGTAATACTGGAATTTGCCAGCCCTACCTCAATCCATGGGAGAAATGCTTGCTGTGGTATTCTAGTCATCATGCTAAGTTAAAGACTAAAGCAGGGGAGCTTTCTGAAGATAAAAAAGCATTACTGGGAACTCAGTTACCTATCTCCCATTTGTGTCTTAGTATTTCTCTCTGCTAGTACTCCTGCTTAGTATGAAAAGTGTAAGAAAATGAGTTACGTTACCCAGGGAAAAATTCTTTATCTGAAGGCTTATCTGGAAATCGTGGTGTCTTAATGGAAAATGGAGCATAGGCAGGCTGGCATTTTCTCTCTTTATTCCAGAATGACTGGTATGTTGCTGGGCCGGGAGTCACAGTCTGCAAGAGATAAAATTTTTATATGGAAGACTTTGTTCTGCAAACCATTCCTATATGCTCTGATCAGCAGCCAGCTGGGCATTACAGACCTGCTGTTCAATGCATGCTTTGGATACTCTGATAGCGCAAAAAAAATCAGAACAAGTCAATTATGCACTCCCTACTCTTTACCCAGTGTGTCCTGTGATGTCTCTCCTAATATATTGTTATTCTAGAGAAGTTGGGCCAGAAAACAATAGCTTGTTTGTTCAGGTAGTATAGCTGAGCTCCCTTCCCGATTTTGCCTCAATATGTACATTTACATGTGCGTGTATGTGATACAAAGGAATATGTATATACAAATGCACGTGTGATGTTGCCAGAGCTCGTATGATCAGTCATCGGTCTCTCGGCTCAACACCTCCCACTAGACTATGTGTAAGGAGATCTGTAGCTACCGTATATATTAAGTTGGAGGCAGCCCCAGCAAATGTGAGTGAAACTGAGAGCCTATGTTGGGAACAGCCTACAAATTCTTGCAAAGCTGCAGCTCTGGCGCTTTCTTACCTGTGGCTCTGGTATGAAACGCTGGGCTTTTCTCGCTCCTATCACATAGCCTTTCTTGCTCAGTGGTTTATTTTCCAAACAGTACGTGAGGCTGCTTCTCTGCGATTCAAAAGCAGAAGTGTCTTACTGACATTTTTAAGACACCATTTGCATCAGGGGAAGGGCAGAAGTACATGAGCAGCAGACATTGTTCCTATTAATTCCTCTAATTTCTCACTACTGTAGAGCGCTAGGGCAGTTAGAGCCTTGAGGACTGGTACTTTTGGAAGGGGAGGGGAATTTCTTTTTCTAGGTATATGTGGAGACATTGTACAATGGGTTTGCAGGGCAGGTGTGGGGGACTCCGTGTCCAGCTGGCCATGGTCCTATTGCTCCTGTATTGTGTGTCTTCTGTGAAGGAAAAGCTCTGAGCATGAAAACTGAACAACTTACCTCTTGACTCAGATAACAGCCTGGCCCAAGCGAAGGGTCTCCCCTGATGGCTATCAGCTGGATCCCCAGCCTGTCTGGGGCATGGTGGATAGGGAACATTTTCCGCTCTTGACATGACCCAAATGAGATCCGCTTCTGCACATCTGTGACACCAGGAGAGGGAAATGCCAACAGCGTGATAAACCCTTGCGGAGGTGACCACTTGCTGCTTTTTTTCCTTCTCAAGTGTCTGCTGCTCTCTGCCTGGGGCTAACACTCCCCTTATCTCCCAGATGGGAATTTCCCCTGACCCTGGATATTTGCGAGGCGTCTGCCCTTTGGATGCCTGTTCCCTTCTGCCACAAAGGCTTCTTTTCCCCAGCCTGAGCAAACAGTAGCCTACCAGCCCGGTTGTCGGGAAGGTTGTTGGGGGAAGCCCGATGCCACCGGGGAGCTGCACAAGAAGGAAAGCCCTCGTGCCCACAGCCCCCCCGGGTGCACGCACCTCACACGGCTCACCTCTCGGCTCCCACTCCGCTGCCATGCTGCCCTGCCAGACGTCAGGATGTGTGTGTACTCCAGTTGCTATAGACACGGAGCAAGGGGTGCTGGAGGGAATGCTGGCGATGGCAGCACCTGAAGGGTGCAGGGAATAGATGAGGATTAATAACATCCCTGAGGATTGCGCTGTGTGGCTCCTGAGGAGCTGGAGGAGCTACTGTTTTCTACTCTGAGGAGCTGCTGTTTTCACACTGTAAGTCGGTAGGGGAGAGGTCTCGGGTGAAGCAGCCTATACGTTGTGCTGTCAGGACCCTTCTCCGTGATCTCTCTTGTGACACAGCCTGATCTGCCCCGTTGTCTGCTCCCTGTCTTTTTCCCTGTGCCTGGCTGTCATGGTAGGACAGCAAGAAACCCCTGGAAAATGCCATACTGGAATTAAGTCCAGCTTGTGGATGCAGGCCCTTCCCTGAGCACAAGTGTGATTATCATGAGAGAATCAGGGAGCATCAAAATATTAAGAGTGAGGTGAGTTGAAACAGTGACAATTGTTGTTTTTGCAGAACACTTTATTTAATCATTCCATGCAATTTGATCAGAGGTGTCTGTTTGCTGTAATAGCATTGTATCCTCATGGCCAGTTGCAGCAGGAGCAGCTGGTATCAAAGACGAGACCGTTATTGCAGCTCTGCACAAAGGTTTTGCCATTAATGCAGTTGTAGAACATGCTCTTGTTGGTTGGATCTGCGTAGATGCCATTGGTCTTGCCAGCACAGAAGTCACTAACACCAGAGCCTCCGCTCCCACTTCCACTTCCACTTCCACTTCCACTTCCACTTCCACCACTTCCACTTCCACTTCCGCTAGTGACTGGAGGATTGGGCTGAGCTGGAGGTACACCATCTGAAGTAAAAGCAGGAAAGGGCTTATTTTTGTGTTGACAGCCAGCCCTTCCCTCCCTCCATAGGCCCTTTAGTGGTAGGGTCAGCTATTAAACTGTGTTCCCCCAAAGTCTGGCCTGGCTCACACCAGGCCTTTGAAATATCTGGACCCAGGTCCAAGTTACAATCTCCCTCTTTTATCCCGGGGGATGTAGAGCGAAGGGATCTTTCCAGGGCAATCTCTAGTTGTGGCTTCCACAGAAAGTCTTTATCCACCAAAGCTCCAGAGGTAAAGGTTCACGCGTCTCTGAAGCCCTGCATCAGTAGCGAGCTAGGGAGTCACCTTCAAGAAGCAGACGCCACTCAAGCTACTCACCACCATTCTGCAGACCAAGACTGTTCTTCAGGGCGGTAATCAGGGGATATTTGCCTTCCTTGCAGAAAGTGCCAGTGAAATCATCCATAGGAAGGGCCCAAACCATAGCACCTCCAAAATTGTTCTTCTTCAGCCAGTCCACCTGTTCAGTAACAGGGAAGAAAACCCAATTAGTCCAGGGGCTTGCTAGTGCAGAAGACCTTCTGCCTTATTATTAGCACAGCCACACATCCCACCATACCTTGATGTTGAAGCTCTTGATGTTGTCGTAGCCAACCCATTCATTGCCCTTGTAGGCATAGGGCACATCCTGGGGGGCATCCCAAGCCTGGGTGGCTCCAGAGGCCAGGAATGTGCAGATCTAGGAAAGAAGGGGAGAGAGGGAGAAGTCAGCAAGTGTCCTACAGAAAAGGGCAGTTGGCATATTCCGTAGGTCCATGGGTTAAAAATTCCCTGCTGGGTAGTTTGAAGGGTTTTTGTGTTTTTGGTGGCCTAGGTGTGTAGGAGCACACATACCTCGTAGTAAGCCAAGAATCCAGCCTGCCTTGTGTAAGGTCCCGCTGGCCCAGGTCCTGATGTTGGTGCCCCAACAGCAGTGTCAGATGGGTTTTGGAGGTTGAAGTTATGTCCATAGGTTGGGAATCCAACAAGGAGCTTCTCAGCTGGAGCACCATTGCTCTTCCAATAGTTCATAGCATAATTCTGTAAAAAAACCCACCACAGTTAAAGTCTGTGTCAGGATCTGTAGGCAGGAGGATGACTCCTTAAACTTCTGATCACCGGTGTCATGATAATCTGTGACACAGTCTCGGAAAATATACTTACGACATTGAAGTAGATGAGGTCACCAGTGTCTGCTGGGCCTTTGTACAGAGGGCTGTTCTCCCCAGTGTATCCATCCCAGGGGCCATGGAAGTCGTAAGTCATCACATGGAAATAGTCCAGGTACCTGTGGAGAACATTGCTTGCGTCTATCTCCTGGCCTGCTCAGTCACCCAGACCTGATTGTTCCTTTAGTGCTGGCCGTTTACCCCACCACATCCCTGGCCATGTCCCCACTTTCTACAAATCTGGGTTCTTCAAGACTTGTTTCGAGCTGGCCTTGTAAGTGTTGGAGCCAATTCTCTCTGCCAGTGGAGGGAGGCAGAGGTCAAGGCAGAGTAGGAATTGCACTGGTATTCTGGGAACCAACAGATGTTCCCCAATGACTTTGAGCAGCCTGTTGTTACACTTCGCTTTCTGAGGTGTCCCCTTCCCACCAAACAAGCACCACTCTCATAGCATTCTTGCCTTATGCAAAAGAGTAGGGACCCCACGTGCAATGAGGTTGGTTTCTGCCAGCTAATGGCAGAGTTGCCTTTAACTGCTTGAAGGAAGACCACTTAAGTCACAGAAATGATACCTGAGGGTTTGCTACTCACTCTCCAAGCTCAGCAATCTGGTAGCCAGCCTGAATGGTGGAAAGTCCTGCAGCAACAGCAGCGGTGAGCATGAGACGGGGCTTGTTGACCTGTTTGGCTTCCTGCTCAAAGGCTGCCAGCATTTCCTGAGGGATGCCAGGAAACAACTCTCACCGTGGACTCTCTGGGCTGAGGCTTTGCAGCCAGAGCTGTGCAGAGCAGAGGCCTTGACCAAAACCTTTTGTTTCAGCTTACCTTAACCAGGACGGTAAAGAGAGTCTTGTCCTGGGGTGGGCTGCCCCTGGACCCAGGGTATTCCCAGTCAAGGTCCAGCCCATCAAATTGATACTGGCGCAGGAATTTGATGACGGAGTTGATGAAGGTCTGGCGGTTCTCGGGAGTCGAAACCATTGTGGAGAACCTAGGGAAGCAGAGCAGGACAGAGTTGGGATTTGGTTGGTGCCTCTTCCCCCCCTCTTCCTCCTTTCCAGGGTGCTGTTATGGGAAGAAGATGGTTTGAACTTACTTGGCTGTCCCGAAATTCCATCCTCCAATCGCCAGGAGGGTCTTCAGTTTTCCATTCCTACAAAGGAAGAAACAGGAACATATTTCACTACAAGGAATGGTTTAGTCTTACCAATTTCTAACATTACACAACAGACCAACATAAAGCACAGTGCTCTTGCTTTCCTTGAAAGTGTCTGCCTTTGTAGGCCGTGATCTCTTGGTGTGAAATCCAGAGAGCAAGTCAGCAGTGCACTGAGTCGCTGCCACCATCCTCAAAGGACCAGTGCTGGCAGCCTGCCCTGCTCTGCCCTCCTTTTCCCTCTCTGTCACTACCCGCCTCTTCTCTTTGGCATCCCTCGACCGTGGATTGGGTTGCTATTGTGCAGAGAGGAGATGCTGAGTAACGGGGTAGGACCTGAGAGGGAGAAAAAGTGATGCCCTTTGCTCTCCGTACGTACTGGTTCTTCAAGCCGTTGAAGGACTTGTAAAGGGTCTCGTCGTTCCATTCGTAAGTTGTGATCTCATTGTTGGACATCCCAGCAAAGGCATAGATCAGATGGTCGCACAGGAATGGGTTGATGTTGTCAGGCATGAATTTTCCCAGGCCAGGCCTATATTGGGACCAGTTGGTGAAGTAACATGACAGCACATAGGCAGTGCCTGCAGAGAAATAGAGGAGATGCGGTCGGGAGGGAAAAGAGCAGAGAGGGCATGTCTCTGAAATGCAGAAGGACCAGGTACGTAGCTGCATGAGGCCATGTTACTTCCTATAACCATCCTTCAAGTCACTCAGGAAAGGGAACAGTGCCCTGGGCTGCACTTAGGAGTTAGTAACTGCATGAGGCAGATCTAATCAGAAATGATTGGGCAGTTTTTCCTTGCAGGGTAAGGAGTTCAGAGAAAGTGAAGTCGGGTTGGTTATCCCTCTCAGAACTGGCTCTCCAAGGATAATAACAGATTTCTTTCCTCCCTATTTTGTTTCAGTAGATGAGTCGGTCTAAGAGCCTCTTGCACCCTTAAATTAATGAATCAGGGTGGTTCTGAGTGCTGGGTCTCTTTCCCAAACCAAATCTTTCTCCTTTGCTGCCAAGTAAGAAAGAACAGAGGCAGAAGGGATCTCTGATGAAGTGTCTGGAAGGTGGAAGGCTCTTTGCGTGTTTGCTGTGCCACCTGTTTGATCTGCCTTTGAAAACTTCTGCAAAGACCAAGCTAGTGGCTGCGCTCATGCTTCATTCAAGCTGAGCAGGAAGGGGCTGCTAAGAGGAGGCTTGCATGAAAGAAAGTAACATATTTGTGCTTTAGATTGAGCATGCCATGCTTCGTTAAGCTTTTGTCTTCAGAGACACCATCGCTGTGTGCCTGCCTGCCTGCCTCTCCTTCCTCCCCCGTGGCTTGTAAAAGAATTAGCTAGTAAGTCTGTTCTAGTTGCCTGCATGTGTCATAACTGAGAAGGGTTTAGTAGAGTTGTTTTTGGGGCAGAAAGCACATACCTATCTGGGCGTTCAGCAGGAGGGCCAGACCTTTAAAGAAAAAAGTGTGAAATTAGTCTTAGAACTGAGAAATAAGGTAATGCCTGAACTAGCAGAAACTCTCTGGTACATATCCTGTAATGCAGACAATAAAATTGCTTCTATCAATGGGCCTATTTTTGCTCCTCTTCATAAGGATCTGTCTGAACCCAACACAACCTGTCTTCCAGGTCACAATTCATTCTGATCGAAGGGGACACACAGAGGAGCTCATGGTCGTTAATGGCTCAATGTTCTGCTACTTCTTTCAGCTAGGGTTAGGCAACAACTGATCTTGGTGCCTACACGCATGGCTGAAACAGCAGAAGCCTTTTGGAATATACTCTGCTATGGAGACAGTAATAGCCTTTCTATCAGAATGACCAGTTTTCCTCCTCAGAGTGTCATTTTCTTGGTCCAAGATAATTTTTCAATTTAATAAAGCAATTAAATCAGGAATTTGCATATCTAAAGAAAAAGAAATCAACTCGAAAAGCAGTGCAACATATAATCATCCCGAAAGTAACTGCTATTTATTTTCCTTTGACAGAAGAGAGTGTGCTGCATTTTTAATCCCCCAAAATCTCCTGAATAGCCAGCCAGTATAACATTGAAAGAGCCACAAATACTTGTCATAAATATAGAGAACTAAGTTTTGAAGCAGGACTTACCGGTAAGCAAAGTGAGCTTGGCCATGTCTGACCAGGACTGATCTGGTGCAGACCGTTTCCCCCTTTTATTTCATGCAAGTCTTGTATCAACAAAGATGCACAAACATTACAAAAGTTGGTGAAGATCAGTATCACAAAAAAATGATACCATTACAATGGGCCTTAACACTCCAGCTGGGGACACCACTATTGTCAGGCTGTGCCACGTTGTGGTGCTGCAAGAGTAGTTGAAGAACAAGATTAGATTACTTTTATTCTTAAGAAATTTTGTTTACAGCATCAGGCTTTGTGACAACACTGGCTATTATGCAGCGATAGACCGCTGAAGTGTTCACCTTCCGCTGTCATTGTGTCTGCCCGGAGGTGGTAGGCACTGCCAAACCAAAGGTGGTTTACAAGGGTTTTGTCTCCTTGGCTGGGGCAGTCAGTGACGCAGGACTGAGTAGGGCTTAGGCTCACAGCAATGGGCTTTTTGGAGGATACAGGAACTGGCCTAACTTGCTGTAGGCAAACTGTCTGTCGGGATCCAGGGGGCTTTGTGATCTGAGCTGTCTCTTGCCCACACCATGTGAGCTTGTTGTCACTTCACGGGAGTGGAGAGAGTTTCCTGGTGTCCCATCAGTAAAGGAAAACCAACTCAGCTTCTGCCAAGTCATTCTCCCACTTGCGAAGATAATTTTCTTCAGGGAGAAGCATTATTTCTTGGAGGTCAAGCTCTATGAGAGAGACCCCAGGGACAGGGCACCATGCAGGTTGCATTTCCTCCCACACTTACTCCCTCCTCTTTCTGATCAGCTGTTTCCCAAACTTAGAGACCTCTGTGTTGCCAAGGATTCATGTCTTGACTTAGCTTTCTGTGATGCTCCATAGGGAGAAATTACCCAAATCTCTTTTGTTCTATACGAGCTTGTCTCATTTTGTTATTTTCAGGATGCAATGTCTTTCTTCTAAGCATATCTGAATGGAATTTTTTAAAAGGCAGGTAGAGGTTCTGAAAATAACATTTTTAACTCAGAAGATTCTGTCTGCACACTCAGGGCTACTGCAAATGGTGGAATAAGACACAACGTGCACATGACCAGTTGCTCTGCACCAAGTTGTTCTTTAATTCCTGATAAGATGATGTGAAGGTGAGTTTCCAGTACGTCACCCAGACTTGGTTGAATGGGAGCCTGGAAAATGCCCTCAAAGTTGCCCATATCACATGCTGGCACTGAAGCCATTGACCTGCCGTTAAAGTTCATTAGACTTCTAGATTTTGTGTATGGAGTGGATGAAATACGGTGAATGAGGTTTCCACAGCCTTGCACCCATCTCCTGTGAGATGTGTCTGACAACTGACTCTCAGCAAACTCTCTAAAAACTGCTGTTTTCCCCAAAGACCTTAGCCATCCTGGCTTTGCCAACCTCGGTGTACACGAGCCATTGCTTTAGAGACGTTATTTTGTTCTCCCTGCCCTTGCCATGGAGATTAGGCAGGTCACTGTGGAAGGCTACCTGGGGAGAAAGGTAAAGGTCAATGCAATTGCGCCGTGTGTTTTGGAAAGCCCTATCCTAACCCTTATCTCGCAGAGGTACGGATATTGGTCTGTGGTACAGAGATTGTACCACAATCTCTGCTGGTACGGGGAGATTGGAGCCGACAACCAATACAGGCATTTGTGCTGATGGCAGCGTTACGACAGCCAAGGTTCATGTTAGCAATGCAGAGACGTATATTATGTAGATGGGCCCTTGGCAAGGTATATGCAAGATTCGGCTTTGGATTTCCATGTGAAGCAAGGCTGCTTCCTATAGCATTGGCAATGCAAAGATGCTGTTGAGCTCGTATAAATGCATTCTGGATTTATTTTTTCGATGTGAGAAGCTGTGTGATTTTGCCCATAAAAATCTAGGGAGAGCTATGCCTGTTTTGGGCTGCTGATCTGATGTTCCTCACTGCAGGCAGACAATTTATTACTCACGGAGACAATCTGTTGCCAGAATGGTCCTCCTCAGCGTGAAGTGGTGTTCTTGGAAATTCCTTGGGAATTCTTCTATGGGAATTTACCCCAGATATGTCTGCATATATGTATATATGTATAACCTATGCTGGGAGTAGCAGGGAGAAACAGTATTTCCTGCAGTAATATAGATTACCATAGGAGCAAGTAAGGGCATTGCTATCTTCTATGTTGTCAGACTTTTTTTCCTTAATGGTGGTTACTTTTCTAGCTCTGGAGCCGCCTTCTCTCATCTCTTTTCACAAATTGTTAATATGACCAACAGGAAGCTATTCAGAATTGTGGAAACTCCGTTGAAGCTAGTTTGCTGAAAGTTTCTGAGGAGGAAAAGGGTAATGTTTGGAGGGAAGACGTAGAGGTAAGCTCTTTCTGCCAGCTTGCTAAATTTTTCCTTCATCTCTTGGGAGAGTCATTTCATCTTGTGCTTAAATTCTCTTTAATGGGCTGGACAAAACCAGCTGTGCATGAAGGAAATCACGACGATTAACTTTCTAGTGTCAAGCACTTTAAGGGTGTTAAATATGATCTGGCACTATGGTAAAATGTGATAAACTCTTTCTTTCAAACCCATGCTCTATACTTGGCTGGGTGGTGCTTTCTGGTACGCTCCGGGAGGCCTGTATGGGAACCTCATTTCCTTACGAGCTAAAGGGTTGAATCTCCTGAGAAATCAGCGTGCTCTCTCTCACTTAGCATACAGTACAGCCTTGTCTGATACTAGCAGCATTAGTTTTCAGCTCTTTCATTTTTATCAGCTACCCTCATAAAAAACTCTCACTCCCAAAGAATCATCTAATTCCATGAATTAAACGAAGGAAGAAACTGAGTTAAAAGAAGTAGTTTCCCTGCACATGCAGCTTCTCGATTTGCAATTAAGTGCACCTTGAAAGCACTTTTGCAGGAGGCGAAATAAAAGCAAAATAAAAGTATTAGCATGTAGTTTTAACTAAGGACAGCATCTTCCTCCTGCTTTACAAGAATCTTGGAGTCAGTGGCTGGGTACTATCAGCAATTAAAATATCCAACAGTAGGTGTCAATGTTGTTTGCTCTGCCCAACCATTTAGATGGAGTGCTTTTCTAGCAATCTTCTGATAACATTTCAAGAAGAAATGTGCTTGCAGGCCAGAAAGCTTAGTTGCTACTAGTCTTTGTTTAATCACAAATAGAGATCTGAGATTAACAGGATGTTTTTTGCGCTTTCAAATAGAAATGGAATGCTTCATTCTTGCTATAGAAAAATAACCACGATAAAGGCTAAACTTTGTTCAGTTCATTTCTCCAGAGCTGTATAACCTACATAAGATGTGACTCTCTTAGAGTGAAAGAGGAGCTATTAAAGACATCTGTCCAAAAACTAGCCTAACCTTGCAACATGTCAGGATGCCTATTAAGACATTAGTCGTTTTGTTGATACGCCCAGGAATCGCATCCCCTATAGAAGACCAACCCAGTGCCTTGGCAGGGTACTGATAAATCCATGCTTTTTGGCTATCTCAAATGTTTAAGTCACCTACTTATATCTCTAACAAAGAATTTAGGCTCACTTTCTGTCTCTTCCACCTTTCCTCACCAGCATAGTAAATATTTATTGCAGGGGAAAATGGGCTTGAGTAGTCAGTTTAAAGATAGAAACTTAATTTCCCTGGGTCCGTGTTATGTGTGTGCAGTCTCTGCAATATGCCTAGTTTTATTCAAGTGGCTTTGGGTGAAGCAGGCCTAAATTGTGTGTGGCCTTGGCATATGTCCCTTATTAATCTGCTAGGAAAAGGAGATTTCGAACCATCTCTGATGTATTTATGGTTTCCAAACCTTTCCTTTCTACTGGGCACTTTTTTGCTGTGGAGCAAACTGTGGTTTTCACACTGGCAAAACATGAGACAAAGCAGTCACACCAGATTATTCACTCCAATGATAAATGTAGCAGGTTCTCCTAACAACTGCCTGGTTTTGCTCAAAGCTCTGTATACTTGATAAGCATTTTATCATGAAGATCAGAGCAATCTTATCTGCTCCTTCCTGGCAAACTAAATCTAAATGCAGCCATCTCCATCCTGGACATAGTAAGCAGCTTCAGACTCCTACCTGATACTTGATCCTTTTGGAGTTCAGCTCATGCTCCAGGGCCTGTAAAAGAGAATATACTTCTGACGCCAGCACATGTCAATGGCCTATACCACAGCCCTGCCTAAACTGTGCCGTGTCAAATATCAAACCTTTGGGAGCAGCAAAAAGCAAGCAGAACAAAATCAACAACCCCTTTGTACATAAACGCCTGCAGCAAGAAGTAACCCTTTATTTTCACTTTGCTGGAAGTGAGAGAGCTTTTGTGCCATGATCAGGACAGCTTGACTCCACAGTGTTTTTATTTCTTAGCTTTTACCTTCCCATCTTGGCAAAAGTTTTCCTGCTTGACTTGGCTTAAAATCTAAGGGAGGAATATCAACGAATCACTGACTTCTACTTTGAGTTGTGTTGCTTCCAATGCCCAGTCTGGGAGGTGTTTCTGCTTTAGAGAGAGGAATGGTGGAGTTTCTTCCTTTCAAAAGCAGGGTGAAAGGTATCAGGAGTCTGGTCATCCTGGACCTAAGGGAATGACTGGAAACATCTTTACCTCAGCTTTAATGTTCTGCATATCCTGAGGTTGGAGTTGAGCTGGAGGCAGGGGAAGGAATAGACTCTGCAAGCTGAAATTCTAGTAGAGATGCATGGAGCATGTTTAAAGAGACCTATCTGGGTCTCCTATCCAGAGCTTTGGTGATATTGCTGGTCTCTCAATGGCTTAACAGCTTTTAATAGCTAAGATCTATTTGGGGGCTGCTGACCTTCTTGGAAAACCATCCCACTCTCTTCAGGAGTCTGACAGAGAATTAAGAAAATATGGCCACAGTGTCAGTGGCCAAACGTGTGAAAATCTGACTCCACATCCAGTTGGGTACCTATACCCTTGCTTAAGTTACTGCCACTATAATCTGATGCCTGTAAATGGAGTCCTGAAAAAGGATCTCTCCTACCTTCAAGTCACATAATCCTTGGACATGTCCTTCACTGTGCAGCACACAGAGCTGATGGTGGCTGCTGTAATAGTATCTGTGCAAAGAGGAGATAGCTGGAACGCCTGTGGGTCTGGCATCTGCTCAGCTGCCTGACTGAGAGCTTTGAGAGTGATTTGGGAGCTGTCCTGGTCCGAATCCCTTTCTGTTCTTCTAAACAGATTATTCGGTATAGCTGAAAGACTCATGTTGCTGCTAACATGAGAACCATCCTGTGGGAAGCCCAGGCTGAAGAGCCAGCACCGCTACCTGCAGTGTAACATGGTCTATCCAGGAGCACATGATGTGCAGGAAATGTACGGCATCTGTTCTTGTCTAGATTCACGGCAAGAAATTAGGAGCTTTAAAGCTCCTCAGATTCCCTCCTCCAAAAGATAATCACACCATGTAGGTCTTGGGCAGGGACTTCACACAGACAGGCGTTCAGGGCACTTCGCCTATATAGGATAGCCAGGAGAGACTCGTATCTCTTTGATTCTTACGACACTAGTTCATTTGTTTAAAGGTCTCTATTTTTAAGCCTGCTTTCCCCAATACTAACTCCTTGTTAGGCTGGATCTGTTCTGCTTCATGCCATCTTCCTCTGGCATTTGATTTCCCTTCTCTCCACAGCTCATTGAGTGGAACTAAAGAACTGCTGATTTTCAGATACCAACCATTCCCTGCCTCCCGGGGGAAATTCTTGCCTTCTGCATGTACATTCCCAGAAATATCATCTGTGACTCACTCTGATTACTAAATGCTGCAGCCATCTCCCCAGCTACTTCTACAGAGTGTCATCATTTATTCACCTTTTGTCCCCAGGTGTATAAGGACTTAGAAGAGTTATTTTCATGAGGAATTCGATGCAGTACTGCAATCACCCATTGCATATTCTTTCCTTACAGCACATCTTTCATCTTTCCTTATTCTCTGTTGGCACTAAACTGCTATAATTAGGCGCTGTAAACAAATCTCAAGCTTCTCTGATGTTTTGAAACACTCAAACTTGATTTCTGACTATCCTGTTCCTCAAATAAACCTTGACTCTGCACTGCAGGCATCCTACTAACATTCCCTGGTGATCAGGATTGAGGTAATGAGTTCACCAGCTCTCTGTGGTGGTCATGAACTCCAGCAAACAGGGTGCTCTCTTCACCTAGCAATGGGCTGCAGATCCTTCCACCTAGCCTTGTATCCAAGTGTTAGTCCCAATAATTATTTCCTGCTCTGTCAGCAAGTGAGAACAGGCCTTCGAAAGGGGGCATGTGTGCATATGATACAGATTCACAAATTGCTCGCTTGCACATAAATATCTGTGCCCTAATGCAGGTGTGTGCAGGTGGGCAAAACGTACTGCAAAAAGGTTATAAATGCATGAATGAACATGCACATGGATATTATTTAGCAAAGGAAATATCACACACAGAATGCTTTGTTTCAGCTGCTCTGGATTTTTCTTTCTCTATTTTTATGCACCTTATGTCACATGAAAATTTTTTATAGTCTGATCTTTTAAAAATTGGATTTATTAAAGCATATAATCTTCAAAAAGCCACTTAAGATTGATAATGCATATTACAGCCTAAACTACTATAATCTATTATTTAGAAAAATACCAGCACCAACCATGCAGATCTTGAACTTCTTACAGTCAGGATTCAAAGTAGCAGGTTCAATCAGGCTGCTCCATATAACATGACCTGTTTTCCCCATCCATCTCACGCCGACAATCCCCATTATCTGTGAGGAAAGAACCAGATGCCCTGGATTGCGAGCTGAGACTAGCTGAGAATATTGGGTGCTAATCCATCACTGAACGCTGCAGCCGTCACCAAGGAAGGCGCTGACGTATGGCTATCATCTTGCATTTGCTTCCAGTGTTCATAAGGTCTAGTTGTTACCAGTAACTTATAGCAGGGCTACAGGAACTTCCTTCCAGGCTTGTCCTCTTTCCTCTGAAACCTTCAGAGGAGGCTCTGCCCCCACAACAGCATCCCAGCTCATCTAATTACTTACTAAGCTCTTTTTCTGGTTAGCCGACATCTGCCCATTTCCAATTAATCCTTGTTCACAAGCTCAATAACCTGAGCCATCTGTATAAGTAAGAGAGATAAGCTTCCCATTAAACATTTACAGGACATAACAAGAGAGTATTGAAGCAACTGTTGCTGAGACAACGCAGGTGGGTGTCTGTGTGCAGGGGAGTAGCTGACCCTGCGCCTCTAACTGCCGTGATGTAATCAAACGAGAAAAATAAATGGGTCTAAAAATGTATGTGGACCGTCATGCACCCCGAAAAAGGTACGTGCTCCTCTTGCTTACGTCCATGAACGTTTTTGCTACATTAGCATGATAAAGGCTTTTAAAGTAATTCAATAGCATTTTGGGCCCTAGAAGTTCTAGCAACCAAATAGACTTTACATAAAACATTCACTACTTAAGCAGCAGCTCTAGATGCCCTTTAACCTCAAATGCTTAAAATAGCTCAGAAGTCAGTCTGACCCTCCCCTGTTCAGCTTTCCTGAATAGGGTGAAACATGTCCTTAATTCTAGGCAGAGACATTATCTTTGTCCCCACGCTTCATCAGTTACTGTCCTTGTTTTGAAGGAACAGTTTTGTTTCAAGATCTTGCTAGGATGGGGTTTTATCTCGCAGAGCGCCTCCGTCCTTTTTCCCATTCAAGGTTTCCATCTCTGGGGCAGCACAGAGAACAAGATCCTTTGCCAATATATCCCATTCCCTCAACAGTGATTAGTGCCCACAGAGGAGTAAAGTCTTGCCTAAAAACCTTTATGAAAACTAAGGAGTCTCAGGAATGAAGCCAGGGCATTGACAACTTTTTCAGCGTATCTCAAGATGGGGTGAAGGGTTGGCAGATAATGGCTTTTAAGATTGTAAAGAGTTTAAGGGACCTCAGAAAGGGGGACGGTGGCTCCTCTGCTCCCTCAGCGCCAAGGGGAAGCACAAGCAACCGGGGCAGAAAGCTTCTGAGCTGCGAATGAACTTCTCCAAGGCTCGGGGGACCACAGTGGTCTCGGGGGACCAGAGGGACCTCGGTGGCACAAGCACAGTGCTGGCCCCTTCACGGTAATTCCGGTACGGAGCCACGAGGGGGCGCCCCCGGCCCCGCCACCGGC
>NW_009187059.1:52111-81058 GCF_000690835.1 Fulmarus glacialis | reverse complement strand
CTCCTCTCCCCTCCTGACCACGCTATTGGAGTGCCTTTCAGTCGTGCATTGAGCGACATGACTAACATCGGTCATGTGTTGTTTGTTTTTCCTCCTGCTCCCCGGGGTGAGATGCGTGTGCAACAGTGTTTTGGAATTTTTGTAATTGGCACTTGGCTGTTTACACTGGGGAAGGCAAGGTCAAAGGGACCGCGTGTGTGTGCTGAGCGGCCGGCCGGGGGGCTGGAGATGGTGCACGCTTCCCGCCGAGGCTACCTCCTCTCAGGCTGGGGCCAGCACAGGACAAAGCTCTGTCTCCTCGTTACATAGCACCTTCCCAGCTCTCCTGACACCTCCTTGCGTCTCGGGCCAGGTTTTGCTCTCATCACGGCACACTGGCATTTCATCTCCAGGTGGCTCCTGCCAAGGCATTATCGGCATTGTCCTCCTCAAGATGCAGCCCTGCTTTCTGCGAGTCTGACCTACATTCCTCTGCCGGAGATGAATGGACTTGAATTTGGCTGCATAAACACATGCTCTTGCTGAGGGAAGGCTACTATATTAACTGCTCCAGAGCTCTGCGTGCGTTGGACTCGTCCTTTCCGTTATATACATCAGCCTTTGTGTCACCAGCAAACTTTGCCAGCAACAGTTTTATGTTGCCTTCAAGACAATAGATAAGACGAGTGATTAGCAATGGGCCAAGAACAGATCCCTGCGGGGCCACACTGGGAACACCCTCCTGCAATGATGATTCCCCATTAACAATTAATTCCCCATTAGCAATTACATTTTTTAATCCTTCCTGTTATAACTCTGGATGCTCTCATTATCCAGCTGGCTGAAATACCAGCCTTGCTCCAAAATGCAGCCCCGTTCAGCGTGTGAGCTGGTTTCAGAGCATTTCCAGGACCTCTCTCTGGTTAGGAAGCAAGGTTTGGCGTAGCCTTTACCTGCCTCTGCATCCCTCACTCTTTGCAAGCCACCTTGAAGCCAAAATGCTCTTCAGATTTGCTTCATGGAGAGCTTGGAGAGCCAGAACCGAGGCACGGTGCTGGATCAATAAAAGCTGTATCTGGAAGACCTTGGTCCCAGGGCATGTCATGAGTATATAGATGCTCCTGCCTTGGAGTTGCAAGAGGGGAAAGACACAAGCACTGGGGCGATGGGGGAAGGTATTGCTGAAGGTGTGGGCACCCCTGGATGGCAGCACCCCTGGCAGAGCAGCGCTGCCTGCACCTCTGGGCGCCCAGCAATCACCTCACTTCTGTAGGCAACTCGTGTACCCGGCGGGTGAGTCAGCCTGACTCACCGAGGACACGTTACCCCTCACATGAAGGCTCTGGTGCTGGCAGCTTATGTGCAGTGATTAGGATTTGAGCTTCTCCGCGAGACAGAGCCTGCTTAAATCATTCTGAAGGCTGCCGTTCAAGGGCAGGCATCCACTGTTCGCTTACTTTGCCTTGCTAATTGCTTTCTGGGGCTAAACTAGCCCAAGCTCACAGCCGTCTGCTGGGGACCAGCATCATTCCAGTGGGGTTGCTGCATCTGCTGGGGGCCAATCTGCTAGCCCACCCCATGCTGGCCAGAGGTACAACTTGGCTGTAGGTCAAGTTGCATGAAACGCATGTCCCTCTCATGCCTGTGCAAGGAAGGTCCGTTACCTGTATCCCTGGACATTCGTTACCGTGGTGGTTTCCCCATTGCCTCCCCATCTTCCCTGCCAGCCCACAGCTGCAGGGAAGCAGCAGAGACAGCAACTCACCCCAGCTGCAGTGACACCCAGCTGCAATCCATTGAACTCTGCTGCATGCTGTTAGGGCATTTAAGAGCCCATCAAGGTCTAAGGTCCCTGGTGCTGCTCTGATCTTTCCCTGCTGTTTCTCTGCCCTACAGGGTAAAGGTGAGTCTGTCTGAGAAAAAGAACCCCAAACCCAAGCAGGCACGAACTTCCGCACCCCCACTTTTTTTTCCTACCCCTCTGTCTGTCCCAGAGCACCTGGCTTTCCCACCCCACCCCCCCCAGCACAAGATGCATCTCCTGAAAGTTTCCCTGTCTGCAAAGTAAAAGAAAACAGCAAAACTAGCCCCAGGTCCTGGAACATCTTTTTCTATTACTGGACTACTCTGAGCTCAAGTAGATTTCCTGCCCAGACAGAGTGAATTACGGCCAAGCCCTCGAAGGCTGACCTTGTGGTCAGCCGGAGCACAGGCTTGCTAATAAATGTGGTCAGCCCCTACTGCAGACAGCCTATTTTCAGTGCCTGTGTTTCCTTGCCCGCTGCCTCACCACCCAGCAGGTCCCAGAGCCAAGCGTCCCCCGGGGGTCTGGCAGTGCAGGATAGCCTCACGGGGAGCACGTCCCAGGCTCACTCCTCCCACCTGGGCTCTGGGAAATCAAGAGGGTTGATTTCCACGCAGTGTCTGTTAGTTTTGCACCGCAGAAAGTCACGGGTGTACGGGGTGGGGTGGCCTGTTTTGCTGGGGTGCGCTGCAGGAGCACAACTCAGCTCGTGCCCATCGGGGAGCGGCACTCACCTTGGGTCTGTGCTTGGAAAATAGCTGCAGGTCAGCGTGAGATTGATGTCCCGTTGTGCAAAGTGCTGCCAGGTGCATGAGGAGAGATGCTCTTAAAGTGCAGGTGAGGGAGAGAGGGGAAGGACAGGAAGAAAAATAGAGGGACTGGCACTTAGGTGAGAAGGAGCATGGCTCCAGGCCGTTAAAGACGTGCTCTTTGCAAGTTGCTGAAGTTTGGAGACATGCAAAGGACATTGCAAATAAGCTGCCTACTTCTGCTATACTGGTCTGTCTGAAGGCACTTGCACTGAATTTACCCCTTTCTGGGAGTGGAAGAAGTTATTTGAAACGGAGCCAACAGAGATGAGGTTCTGGAGCAAAGTGGGGATCTGTCCCCAGGTCCCCATGAGCCATCCAAGAGCTTGGAAGGAAATCTGGCATGAAATACCTGGGATGCTAACAAAATATAAACCCTTCCATCAGTCTGGTGTATTGAAGCAGATCACAGAGCTGTAAAAGATTAAAAAAAAAAAGTAACTAAAGGTAAGAGTGTGGATCTGGCAGGTTTTCTACAAGCCTGTGATCCCACAAAATCGGTGAAAATAGTTCACATCTGCGGTGAGAAGAAGAAAATGCTGGGAGGATCGCACTCTGCCAGGATTCATTAGTTCTGCCAGTGGCAAGGAAAACCAAGTCTCAGTAGTCTCTTAGACTTCATTAAACATATCGACAAGCAATGAAGGAGGAGGAATGGGGTTTGTAGTTCACCCAGACACCCAGAGGAGCTTTGGATGGAGAGTGTTCGGTCCAGGATGAAGCCCTGGGAGTTACTGCTTGCAGGGGCAAAGCTGCCATGACCCATGGGGAGGAGGCAGGATCTGCCAGTGTGGATGTGCAGAGGGGACAGCGTGGGACAGGGAGCAGCACTCTGCTCATGGGGCATCTGTGTAAGCCAGCTGGGTCCTTGCTGACAAATCCTTGCTGAAACCCACTGCTGGACAAGCCCAGATCACGGGGAGAGGCTGGGAGGAAGGGTTTGGATAAAGGTCATCGTCTTCTCAGGGTGGCATCGTCCCATTTTGTGAAGCAGGAGCATCGCTTCCTCTGCCGACACTCAGTTGTAAATCGAGGCATTGCCATAGCAGCTGGGAGCCCCAAATGCTGGTGGAAGCCAAAATCTCATTCGCACAGATTTTCAGACCCAGGGAGCTGAGGCATAGCCCAGCTGGGGAATAGCTGTGGGCTTTGCTCTTTGCATGAGCTCTGGCTGCTGAAGAAAGGCCATGTCCTGTCCTAGCACTGAGCTCCTTTTGGCGAGGGAGGAAGCAATCCTTGTCTGTGGGTTACGCCTGTTGTTTTTTTATGCCTGTTGTTACGTCCTCAAAGGCTTCCAGAAATGGAAGATCTCATAAAACAGTGACAGTTGGAGTGGAAACCTTTAGTGCTTCAGGGGTTTGGCTTCAATTAGTCTCCAAAAGCTGGGAAAGGTCTCGCCTTGGAAGTCACACGCGGCCATCCCAGGGAGCCAGCCATCTCACATTTCCAATGGAGCCTGGTCCCCACCAGCCTGTTCAGCGGCACATGTCCAGCTGAACTTGGAATGAAGGTGCCACTCATTATTTATCCCCTTCGAAGGGTTTCCAGTGTCTGAAGTCCTGGATCGTAAGCTGCCCTGGGACTGCAAAGCAAATCTCCGGTCAGGCTGAAAGAGCAGAGTGCTGCAGCTCCGGGGGCAGCTCCAGGCACCACTTACAGGAGCCCATGACCTTAGCAGAGGGTGCTACAAATCATTCCCAGCGTGCGTCAGCAGGGCTGTGTGCGACAGACCCCGGGACGAAAAGGGCGGGCAGGGCTGGGGCTGAGATGTTCAGGTCCTGCACATCCATCAGTAGCGTTGGACACAGAGTGAGTCACTTGCTGTTGTCTTCAGGCCACCTGTGCCACGTCTGTGACCAAGCAAAGCCCTGGATAATGGGAGCACAGCCATAGCGAGACACTGAGACCAAACATCATCATCTCTGAGGAGAGGATTTTGCTGGGGTGGGAGGAGAGCAAAGGAACCATGAAGCATGCTTGTGAGCGCAGATGCTGGGACACACAACATGCACAAACCTTAATAATCAGGGTCTTTTGGGGGGTTTAATTTCTCTGGGCAGACACTGTGCTTCTGTGCAAAGGGAAATACCTAATACCCAGATTCCTAATCCAGGTGGGAGATGCTGGAGTGTAAAAAATAAACAGGAAAACAGCTTGCAAGATATGTAGTCTGTCCTGTGGATGAAAAGAGCATCTTTCAGGATAAGCAGTCTTGGGCAGCACTAAATGGAGCGGATCCATGCAGAGAAGCCAATATAATTGTGGCATATTAAAAGGAAAAGGAGGAGGAGAAGAAGGATTGAGCAGGGGCTGTGGCAGGCTCGTTACAGAGGGGAAAAGCAACGTGTGTCACCTTGTAATGAATGCTCCAGGAAGGCCAATCAGGTGGAGAAGTGAAGTGAAACCACACTTTGATCAACGGTGATGGAGGCAGGAGGGGTTACAGCAGTATTTGTCCAGCGAATGGACCATTGATCTCCTGGGGTAGGATTTGCTGGAAAGATTGTCATTCAGGCTTAGCTGCGACCAGGCGCTAATTGAAGCTGATGAGTCTGGAGCCTCATTGTACTGCCTTCCTTTGCTTAGAGCCGTACTGGAGAGGCTGGTGTTGGGGAAGGGGCTTTGTGTATGTAACTCACAACATGGGGGTGCAACGGCCTTTGTCTCTGCTCAGGAGATGAGGGGAAGAGGCTAAAAACTTTTCCTTGCACAGTTGCATACATCTGTGTGCAGGGTGAGTCTCTGTCCCACAGCCCTGGGCAAGGCAGATCCACCTCCTGGTGCAAAATCCTCCTGGATGGGGCAGAGCCTTGCCGTAGGGTGCACACAGCTGGCACATGCACTGCTCTTCGTCCCAGATTCAACACACTTGACCTTCCTAGCTTTTTTAGCTTGCAAAGCCTGAAGCATTTCCCCCAGTGCAGATCCCTGTTAGCAGATTTAAGCCATCCGACAGTAGCTGGGCTCTTCTTAGGTATCTATTCTGGAGTGTTGCAAAGCAGTCAGAGGTCTGCAAAGCCGATGCTGAAAAACATTGACCTGCGAGGCTGGAAGCCTGGAGGACTTCTTCCAGCCAAGAGCTGTGTGCTTTGTAGGCAGAAGACAGCCGGCACCATCACACTGAGGAGCTGACTGGGATGCACAAGCTAAAGCAGAGCTGCAGCGTGTAGCGTGTCTTGCTTGATTGCTGCTGAACTTGCTAAGGTGTAATGAGGTGTGCATGTATGCGCTTGTATTTCTGATGTCCAGGCATTGGGCACGCTGCTGGGTAACAGCTCTGCTGGCAGGGAACTGGTGGGGAATGGATGTTTTGCTATGCCAAAGTGTGCTTCTGCTCTCTGGAGAGAGGTGCCCCCCTGTACTCTGCTGGTCTGTGCTATGCTTGCAGGGGGCCACACCTGCTGCCTCCAGGATCCAAGCTGAAATAAAGCCAAGGAAGTTGCTGAGCATCCCTCACAGAGGTAACAGAGCTATGGAGGGGGATCAGGGTCCTGTCCTGTTGTGAGCAGCAGGAAGGCAGGCTTACAACAGCAGCTGGTGCAAACCTGCATCGTGCAGAGCATGTGCACAGGGTCTGCTGCTGGGGGCCAGTCCTGGTAGCCCCACCTCCATGCTATCCATCTAAGCACAGATCTCCAACCAGGCAGGAGAGCTTTGCCCACCATCACCATTGTTTATGCGCAAACCTGCTCCCGGGGGGACAGTAAGCCAAGCCCGGAGTGTTCGCTCCCAAGGGGAGACTCCAGCCGTAGCCATGAACTTGAGGCTTCGTAGGATGAGTCACAGAGAGCCTCTGACTCCAGCCAAGCCGCAAGCCCTGGCAGGTCGGACTCTGCTGTGTCTGTGGGTTGCCGGCACTGTGGTGTGGTTGCTCCAGCTGAGAGCATGCTGTGCAAATGAGAAACTGAGGCACACAAGAGTGAGAGTGTATTAAATCCAGAAGCTAATGTCTGTCTGTCTACTCCTCTCCCTGCGATTTCCCGTGGGAAGCCTCCATGTCTGGGTATAACTGGGAGCCTGGAGATCTGCCACTGCCTGTGCCAGCTGCTGAGACAACTGAAGAGTCTTGGAGCAAGGCGTGAGAATCCAGTGACATTGCTCAGGTGTGGGAAAGGGCTGCTGAGCCCTGCAGGACTCCTGCTGTTAGGAGAGAATGTAGCACTACCTGGGATGCAGCGAGGCGCCTGGCTGGTGATCACATCCAAGTTCCTATGCTCAGCAGACTTGAAAATTAGTTTTACTTTTGTGGTGGGAAGCACGGGGTAATTGGCCTGAGTGCTTGTCTCTTTTTTTCCTTCGGGTGAGGATCCCTGCTGTGTGGCATAGGGGAAGGGCAGCTCAGGAGCTTGGGTCCCCTCTGGTGCCTCCCAGCTCTTAGGGCATCACGTGAGCCCCTTGGCAGGGGGAGGAACTTTGCAATGGCCACAGGCTCACTTGCTAGTGAGCTGTAGCACCATGCCCACTGGTGCTCCTGCTGGAAGTACATTCACTTTACTGGGACTCTTCTCTGCCTAAGCTATCTCCAGGGCTTTGCCCCCAGCTTTGCCCGGTAACACCCAGCCCTTGTCTTGCCCTCTCCCAGCATCGTAGGGCACGGCCTTTGGGTGCTAAGAGAAAGGGTGTTGCTCCTCCTCGCTCTTGGAGGGTGCTTGTGCTCTCTTGCTGGACTTATCGCGAGCACCCTCCTCTTGGCCTTGGTCAGGTGTAATAGCCCTGCCAGCTCCTTGGTTCCTGTTGGCAGAGAGCCTTTAGGTACGCCTTCAGGCTGCCTTACTGCCCTTCCCATCGTGTCAATGGCGCTTCGCTGATTTACAGCCATAGCGCGCTGGGTCTGCTCCCGCGCAGGCGACTCCTCCAGCTCTCAGCCCTGAGATGGACACGTCCGTCCATCCCTCCCAGCTTGCAAAGAGAGTTTCTGTTGTTTCAACCCAAGTTGCTGAAGACTGATCCTCGCTTTTATGGAGAGTGAGCCCTGAATATTCAAGAAACAGCACTGAACTCAGTGTGACCATGGTTGGCAGGTTCTGGCTCATAATTAATTAGCATTGATCGTACTTCACTTCCAACAGTGGAGGAAGGAGCTGCAGCTCAGGGAAGCAGTGAAGTGTTGCAATATAATCACTGCGGCCATTTTCACGCTGCCCATCGGAGCTCTTCAAAAGTTACATAGCTGCTGCGATGGCAGCATGGGAGACAGAAAGGAAACTCCTGGGGGAATAGTAGTGACATGAGACTTCGGAAGCTGTCATTTTAAAAGAAACGTGTTTATGCATATATGCAGGGTTGGGTTTTTTCTTATTTTTGTCTGGTTCTTGGCATTGGCTTAGTTTGACTTAGCCTTAATGAAGGTGCTGCTCGCGTCCCCTGCATGGCAGTAGGGTCAGCATGGAGACCATCAGCCCACCAGGTGATTCAGCTGTCAAAGCGTGGGACCTCCATGTGCTCCATTTGCTCCCAGCTCCCCTGTCCAAGTGCAGCAGCAACCTTGCAACCCCTGGGCCACCAAGAAGTGCTATGTAGGAGGTGGAAATGTACCTTGTCCCCCAAAAAATCTGGGGGCAGCTGGCTCAGTCACTTGAGAATGAAGGTATCTACCCTATCTGAGCAAGATACCCAGTGGTCAGCCTTTCTCTGTGATGGTGAACCTTCCCTCCATGTGAAGTTGTCCGTCTCACCCCATAATCTGGGCAAGTCTTTTCTGCTGAGCTCTGTGAGTCCATGGGTTTTACATCCATGATGCATTTCTTTCTCCATATTTCTGCAATTACATTCTTGGCAGCTCCAGAGAGATGGCTGTGCGCATCCTTCTATCGATCCATGGGTAGGACTTTAGGATATAAACCCAGAAGGAAAATTTCAGGATTTAGGTAGGCAGATTTGATCCCGTTACATTCTTCATGCTGCCCTAAATCACAGCTCCATAGTGAAGACTGCATAGCGAGAGCCACCAACAGCGCATCACAGCTTTTTTAACATGTTGTGTGATGTTGCAAACCTGTCTCCCAGGTGAATATTGAACTCTCCTGCAAAGGCTGAGTGTCTTTAATTCGTGCCATGGTCTGGGCCAGCAGGTCCCAACCTTGTTCTTGCACAAGCCATTGCCGGGGGGGTCCCAGTCAGGCTGTGACCACATGCTGGGAGCCCCAGGCTCTGGTGGGCTTTCTCTCCCACACAACACGTGCACGGCTGGGTGATGGGAAAAGCAGTGCCAGGGCTGGAAGAGGGGTGGGAGGTGGGTGTCAGCAGGCAGAGATGTTCAAGTCAAACCCGGTGGGCCATAGCACGAGGGATTAGTGGATATGGACTGTTAGCTGATTTAATTGTGTTTTCCTTCCTCCGGTGAGTTTGGGCCATTTTTCTTAAGTTGCTTCACCCTGAGGAGTTTTTTAGCATAACCAGTATTTATGGAAGGCTTTTTGCTTTGCTACTTCAGGGGGAATCACCGGTGTACACCGCAGCAGCCGTCTCATAGCCCCCCAGGCCACCACTGCAATGTCTGAGCACTGGCATCCTGGGGGACATACGGAGGTTCAAGGTGGATAAAAAGACACCAGCTCAAATGAATTCTGTGCTTTGGGTGTGTGTATTTCAGCAGGGCCAGGAGACACCAACCAAAGCCTGGCATCGATGTACCTGGTAGGATCACAAGGGAGATGCAAAATCAGAGCCTAGCTCTGATGCGAACAAGTTGCGCACCCTTGGGCCAGTCCTTTAATCTGCTTTGGGGACTTCAGCTCCGTCTGTAAGATGAGGAGAATGATGCTCCCCCTTGTTTGTCTCATCTGTTTGAGTTGTCAGCTCGTTAAGGCAAGAGCTGCCTCTTGCTGGGTGCCGGCACAGAGCAGTGGGTGACAGGGTGCCCGTCCTCGGGGGGCTGCAGGCGGTGCGGCAGCGTGAGTCCTGGGGAAGAGCTGCCTCCATCCCTGGCGCCGGGACCATGAGGGGCATCTCCGTTGGGAAGCGGAGCGCTTGCTGCCAATCTGTCCTGAGCAGAGCTGACAGGGAAAATCCTCGGGGGACCCATTTTCCTTTGGAAAATTAAGTCCCATCAACATCCAAATGTTTTACAAAATCGTATTTCTCTGTCAGAGGAAAAAAAAAAAGTTGTGGGACGAGGGGAAGGGCTGCAGTATGTCTTTCTAGTATTTTTTAGAAATGGTTAGGCTCTTCACTTTAAATTGACACCTCCTCGCCCCTAACAAAGGGTTGCAAAGCCTTTTGTATAAGCGGTTTTGGAAAAAAACTAAAAGACATGAAACCCTTTGGGTCCTTTGGAAGGAAAGAACTTTCCGCTTTTTTTTTTTTCCTTCTCTTTAAAGGAGAATTTTTGGAAGTTTGGGCTTTTGCCCTGATGGAGCCAGAGCAGCGTTTCCAACTCCATGGCATCCTGAGCTTGCCCTGGCCATGCCAGAGCCATGGGGGGCTGTGAGTGCCGGAGCCCAGAGGAGCCGGAGCATCTCCTCCCGAGGCGGCCGCTCTCCCCGTCGCCATCTCCCGCAGGCCGGCAACCACTCTCTCTGGGTGGGCTGCAGAGCATCCTCTTTTTGCTCTGCTTCGGTTTGTTTTCTATTCATGGCCTCAAGCTGGAGGTAGGGGAAGAGCTCCTTGCTGCCTGTAGCTGCTTTCCATTCATGTGTGCATAGATTTGCACTGATTTTCTCTCCTTACGGACTTTCTCGTATTCCCCCTCCCGCAGGCAGTGTGTGCGGTTGTTTGCAGGCTCCTGCCTGTGGGCAATTTCCTCCTCCTCCTCCTTACTAGCATTCACTCCCTCATCCCTCCTCCTCTTCCTCCCTCCTGATGGAGACAGCCTCTCACAGCCGATTCATTTCAGAGATGTTTTTTCACTGCTGAAGCCAAGATTTTTCTCTCTCCCATCACGCTTAGTCTGAAAGTGGGAGTGGGAAGCAGGTTTTGGGCTTGGGTTGGGGGGGGGGTCAGCAATAAATAATTTCAGCATGCTGAAGAGGCAGGAGAGCAAAGCTGGCGTTAGGCTACATTGAAATACTCCATTTGTTCTGGGAGTCTTTCTCCCCCCTCCAGAAAGCTTCCTCTAGTGTTTAATTTTAAAGCAAGTCACTATTATTTTTTGTTTTCTTACTTTCCAGAAGAGATTCCCGTATTATTTCGGCTTGCCTGGAGATTTCCATGCACACCACAACTTCTTCCTTTGGCTTTTTTTTCCTCTTTGCTTTCTTTTTGCCGGGGTTAAAAGCCCCAAGTCAGCAAGGTACTTAAACACATGCTGAAAGTTAAGGGCTTGCCTAAGTGCTTTGCTGACTTGGAGCCAAAGATATTTTCTCAAGTCCTTTAAATGCTTCAGAACCTGAATTCAAAACGTTTTACAGAAATTCCAGAATTCAAGTATCTCATGTGCTAATAATAGTTGTAATTCAGTAGTGCCTTCAGATAACTGGAGCTGTAGATGTGTTGAGCTTCTGTATAATCTTACTTTCAGAAAGTATGCTTCCCTAAAATCTTCGTAGCTTCAAACCCAAGAGCTCTCCAGAGAACTGGGCACGTTTATTTGTATTTCAGTCAATGAACATAACTGGCCTTTTAGCTGTTGTTTTGCAACAAGACACTCGAAGCTTTTAAGAGTTGAAATTTAGGAAATAATGGGCAATTAGTTCAAATCATACTGAATGAATGTCTGCTCCTGAACTAACATTTGCTCATCATCCCTTACACAGGGAAGAAAAAAAGACACCGACTTGAGGGCTCTCAGAAACAGCAGCATCAGTAATTGGAGGTTAGGAGGTGCTCTCAAAGGCAGGCTGAGCTCCCGTTTCACAGAGCCCGAAAGCAGCACTGCTCTCTGCTTTTGAGAGTTAGTCAGAGGGATGGCAATAAAAGTGGTACGGAGAGGGAATAGCGGTGGGTAGACAATCCGGAAACGCTCTGCAGAGGAGGAGGTGTTTCCAGAAATGGAGAGGCAGTGTCGTGGTTTAACCCCAGCCGGCCACTGAGCACCACGCAGCCGCTCGCTCGCTCCCCCCGGGTGGGATGGGGGAGAGAATCAGAAGAGTAGAAGTGAGAAAACTCGTGGGTTGAGATAAAGACAGTTTAATAGGGAAAGCAAAAGCCGCGCACGCAAGCAAGACAAAACAAGGAATTCATTCACCACTTCCCATGGGCAGGCAGGTGTTCAGCCATCCCCAGGAAAGCAGGGCTCCATCACGCGTAACGGTTACTTGGGAAGACAAACGCCATCACTCCGACCGTCCCCCCCTCCTTCTTCTTCGCCCAGCCTTATATGCTGAGCATGACGTCATATGGTATGGAATAGCCCATTGGCCAGCTGGGCCAGCCGTCCCGGCCACACTCCCTCCCAGCCCCCCACGCACCTGGCAGGGCACGGGAAGATGAAAAGTCCTTGACTAGCGTAAACATTACTTAGCAACAACTAAAACATCAGTGTGTTATCAACACTATTCTCATACTACATCCAAAACACAGCACTATACCAGTTAATAGGAAGAAAATCAACTCCATCCCAGACAAAGCCAGGACAGGCAGCCAGCACAGAATAGAAATTACGGCGCGGTTGTTACAGGCTCTGTGTGATGAACCCGGGGCTTCTGCCACCAGCCAGCTGATGGGGGCTGCTTGGAAATGCTCAGCTGCTTAGTGAAGGGCATCTTCTTCAGAGGTTTTGGAAAGGGTGCTGGACACCGGTGCTTCAAGGTGCTCCCCAACAAGGGAGCAGGACCAGGCAGGAGATGGCTTAGTTCATGACTTGCATGCACCCTCCTCTGAAAGCCCTCTGTGCTGCTGCTGGGAAACCCGGCAGAAAGGTCCCAGCTTACTGTCCGTATCTTTATTTTCAGAGGTGGTATGATCGCTGTGTGAGCTTCTGCCTTGTGCTTTGTAGGGCTATGTGTGTGCATCTACACAAGGCATGCAAAGCCTCTGTCCACATGTCCCAAAGCATCATGTGCTTGCAGTCTCTTGCTGTCTTGTAGATATTCTGTGAGTTACTCAGAAACCATTTGGGGACCACGATCCTGCAGTCATGTCATCCATGGCCCAGATACACCTTCCAGCCCATAACCAGAAACCCAGCCTCATTCATCCCCCAGCTGGAGCCTGCTTCCAAGCTCTGCTCAAGATCCAGCTCTGTCCTGGGGTCATGTCATGGTCTGCAATGCTTCTTTAGCTACACTCAGGGATTTATCTTGATGTCTCTGGTGGAAGTAACGCTCTTTTCAGTGTGCCTTGAGTCTGATATGTTGCCATCTTTCACCCCAGAGGTGCTTGCACCCAGCAGGTGCTCTGTGTGACTGTCGGGCTGCAGCTCCACAGCTGTGCCACGGCTCAGCAGGCACCAGTGATCATTTCCAGGCTTGGCTTTGCTTTGGGATGCTTTGGAGTGAAAGGCATGAAATGCAAATGTAATATCTCGTTATTACCGAGGCAAATCCCGAGGCCTTCGCTTAATTGTTAATACAGCCCCTGATGGGCAGAGTAGCTGGTTGTCTTATTATTAATATTGCTTTGAAATCATCACCAGGCTCCAGAAGTGCAAGTGTTACTTTCAGAAGTGAGTGATGGTGACTGAGTCAAAAAAAAAAAAAATTACTTGGGAAAATGCTTCCCATTTTATCAGCATCTATTCTTCTCACCCTCTGTTTGCCATGCTGCACTGGCAGCATCTGAGTTCCTCTGTTATCCCGTAGCCATGTGCATAAAGAAAAGTCTTGGTGTTGGTGGAGGGGGAAGAAATCCCTGTCTTGGGAAGAAACAAGTCCTGGGCTCTAATGTCCAGTGGATGTAGGGATGGAGGAAAAAGTATTGGTGTTTCTTTTGGGAGTTTCTGGGCACAGGACATCACTGGGAATACTTCGGTGCTGCTCTGTCCCCGCATGCCTCCGTGCTGTGGGTAGCATCCCCGCTTTGATTTCTAAATCTAGCCTGGGTGATGCCTTTGAGTCCTGGCCCCGCATCCAGTGTGCCCTGTACCTCCTCCCTGCCGGGACTGGGTCATAAGGAGGAGGATGAACCTCCTATACCTGTGGTTGAGAAAGCGGAGGAGTTTTTCCATCCTCGGGCCGCAGGAGTTCATGTGTTTAGTTGCAGCGGTCCCAGCTTCAAGCCCAGCTGCTGCCGATCCACCCAGGGGTGTGAGCGTTACATCTGTAAGCGACAAGCCACTGGCCTACAGCAGGCAAAACCCAAGCCAGCAGACAGACAGAAAGAGCCTGAGGGGCTGAATTTTAGAGCTATTAAATGATTAAATGCAAGGAAAAAAAAAGTTAATTTAACATCGCGGTTGTGATTTTACACACCCAAGAGCCTGGAAATTGAGAGCTCTGCTTCTCACACAGGGATCGTAACTTGGCACTGCACAGATTGTACAGTATGTAAAATTAGACCGGAGAAATAGTAAATATGCTGCAGGGACCAATACTGTCTTGGCAGAAGGAGGATGGACTGAGTGGGACCCAACAGGTCTTTTACGCCTCTGACTTCCATAATTCTGTGTTAATAAAAGAAATATTTCACAGTGCCTGATGCTAATCTGCAGCCCTGAGCGGGACGAAGCGGGAGCCGGGTTGTTACGTGAACACGTAGCGGTCGCCCCCGCTGTATTTGCGCGGAGGAAGGCTGTTATTTGGGGGCGGGCGCGTGGGCATTGGCAAACAGTGATGGGGAAGAGTATGCTGCGCACCAGCTTAAAAAGCAGGTTGTGGTGAGCGGGGTGCGAGGCGCCCCGACGTCTCTATCCAGCACTGCCCCCCCTCTCCAAAGCTCGGTAAATACAGGTGTCTTCACACTGTTGCTGGACCACAATGAGCTTTTCTTGTGTTTACGGCTGTGATTTGGGCACCTAATTCCGAATTGTATTGATTTCTTCTTAAACGGCATTGAAAAGCCTGATCTAAGCACTCTTTTGTGGCCTAGAGTTATTTGTCCTGTCTGCATGAAAAAGCAGGACTAGAAAACAAGACTTTAACTCATCCGTGGTACTAACACTAGTCACCTGGCAGCCAAGGGCGCAGGCTCAAGTGAGCCCAGCTTGGAGGATATCGGTGGGATTTTTCTGCTGTGTGCTGATTCCTGTTAGTGCCATTCATCTCCCTCTGGTCCTCCAACACCTTCCCCTCCATATCATACCACCCCATACGCTGGGGCGGCCACGATGTAGATGCAGGGGGTTGGAGGAGTTGCTGCTTCACTAGGCGACTGCTCTTCCTCAGGACGAGTCATCTCAAGTTGACTTTGCAAGGAAGCCAAGTGGTCAAGGTCCAGCTCTCCCTTTGCCTTAGGATGAAAATGGTGTCATAGCTAAACCTGTCCTGGCAAGGAGAGCACTTGGAGTTCCAGGACACAGGCATTTTTGGACCAGAAGAGGTAGGACTTCCAAGTGAGGGTCTTACCAAGACTTCCTGCTGGAAAACAGATCAACACATGAGCTCAGGTCCCCTCCTGGGATGCAAGAGCAAAGTCTCCTGGGAAAAAAAAAGCCAAGATCACCAGCCCAACAGCATCCAGACCTTTCTGCTTCAGAGCAGCTGAGACAGAAAAGCAGAAGTAACAGCAGAGGCACATCTTCTCCTGGTCCTGCATATGGCAACAAAAGACAAGGTATGCAACCATTGCAGATGGGTACACATCAGCATTAGCATCTTTTGGCAGAGCTCAGTCCTACCTCAAAGCCATGGGAAAGGGCAGCTTCTTGGGGGTCTCCTACCCGAGCATGGCTGGAGAGATCCTGTTAACGAGGCAGGATGGACTTGGTTGCTGTTCCCAGGTCTGCTTGTCCCCTGTGGCCAGGGAGAAGATGGTGTTAGGGCAGCACGCTGCTATACAGACCCGCTACTCCCAAGAAGAGCTGAGTGTGATGGAACGTGCGGAAACAAGGCTGCCTCTGACGTGGAGCCCTTCTGGCTTGCAGCAAGGAGCACTGCTAGCATGATGCTCCGGGCTGATGTGGTTTGGCAGGTCTAAAGAGCTGCAAGAGAGGCTCCATCCCAACATGGGGTTGCCAAAAATGCACCAAGACCAATATGGGACACGGTCATAGCAGTCCTGTCCTGCACAGGGAGGGCATGCTCTGGTCTGGTGAGATCCCACTCAGAGAAGTCCAAAAACAGTCTGATGTTGTCAAACAAGCAGAAAAATGACACTGAAGTTACTCATCTGCGAAGGCAGCTTCCCTCATCCTGCTACCATGTCTCCCAGCCAGGGCTCAGCGTGGGACCACAGCCCGCAAGGCACGGGGAGCTGCCGCATTCCTTGGGGCTGAGCCAGTGCTGCAGCAAGGACTTGGCCCTCACTTCTGCTGCGAGTTTGTGTTGCTTCTGCTTCCAGCGGTGGGTTCCTGTTCTGCGGTTTCTCTCTGGGTTTAGCACTGTGTTTTCTCCCCAGGGGGGTACTTATGCCCTGCCACTGCATAGCCTTGTTGGCCCCCATGCACGAGCCATGCAAGTGCCACCATCCTGACCATGCTGCCATCCCAACTGTGCCACCTGGAGCTCAGTGCCGGAGACAGCATGCCAAGCTGGTAGCAGACCAGGCATCACACCTCCCCACTGCTGGACCATCGGGTCCAGGAGGGAGCCTGTGACATGGTTTATCATTTGTCACAATGGCATATTTGATTGCAAAAGTGTCCCTTCATCCTCAGAAAGTCCCAGTAGATATTGCATTAAGTTTCATGGAAGAAGGATCAGCCTCTTGCAGCTGAGCAGCTAGAAGGGCCACGAAGGCCCTTTTCACCCCGCGATGGACATCCCTAGCTGGGTTTGGGGTATAGCTGCAGAGGGAGGTATGCTCAGCTGCAGAGCAGTGGTGGGAGGTAAGGCTGCTGCAAAGCTGGAGGAGAGCTTCTTCGGGGGCAGCAGGGCTTTGCAGCCTGTCAAGGGAGGACATTTTATGGTCACGTCCAGGCTGAGAGACGAGGCTTTTGTGCCCTGGAGCTTGCCCTGAACCGAGCGTGTTGGAGCAGGAAAGTGCCTCCTTTACACCATCTGTGAAGTAAACCGAGGTCTGCTTCCACGCTATCGTGGAGTGATTGAGTACAAGTCCTTTAGCACCCATCTGTTATCTCTTAATTAAAGTTTCTTGATAATTATTTTTTCTTGTCAAGAGAGCAAAGCTGCTGACTCCAGGGATTTACCAAAGTAGAACAAACAAACACGGGCTCTGCTTGCTGCAATTCTTCATTAATGGACAAAATTAACTTGGAACGGTCCATATCTTTGGCTACATCGATGACACTTAATTACGCCTGTTTCCTTACAAAGATGTATCTAGTTTTAAATCACTTGTGGAAGAACTTCCTCCTTAAGCATGAAATTCCTTCTTCTTGAAGGGAAGGTTTCTGCTGGCAACAAAAGCTATGCAAAGACCAAGCGGCACCAGAGAGAATAGATGTGAGGAGATCAAGGATGGGGTGTGCTTCAGGAAGCTGATGTCGGGAAACCCTCTCCAGTGCCAGAGGCTGTTTCATCTCAAGAAGGGCAGACCTCAGGGCTGTGAAGCTGCAGATGGGAGCAGAGCCACCAGCATCCCTTGAGCATGGTCAGTGATGCTCATGCCAGCCAGCATGGGTGCAGGAGTAGGAGAGAAGCCACAGCATTGTGCCACCGCTCTGTGAGACACAGATCCAATGGCCAGGAATGTCCTCCTCCATGCAGGAAGGATGATGGGAGATGGCCAAGCCACATCCTCCCCAGGTACCGGCATATGAGACATCGCTGCAAGGAGGCAGGGCAGCCTGGGACAGAGCTGAGCAGAGGCGCTTGCAGCTCTTGCAGTGGTGGCCAGCCAAGGTGGGGATCAGTGCTCTCCTCCTTCCCTCCCCGTGCTGGCCGGGCTCTTTCCACTCACCCTCCCCACCCTCTGGGGCTCCCCACTCATCTCCGGTGGGCTTATTCATTTCATTCACCATGGGAAGCTGCAGGGTGCAAGACCTCACCAGTTTATCTGCTTGGAAAGCTCTCAGCATAGCCCTGGCACTGTGTAAATATTAAATGTATAATTTATGAATACATACACAGAGAGCTAATTAGCTGCTGAGATGATTATTTGTGGCTAGTTGCTTAGCTCTGGGAGGGAGGTACAAAGGCTAACGGGGGTGATGTGAAGGCCCCTCTGTTTGAAGGCACGTATCTGCTTCTCCGTCCCGCTGCAGAAGTGCTCCACGTCCTCTCAGGGGAAGTGGGGACATGTCCTTTCTCACTGCTTCAGTTTCTCCATCTGCAAAAGAGGGGCAGAGCCAGAGCCTGTGCATTCTGCAGAAGAGAACAGTGTTTGTATCTGTCCCCAAAAATGCTTCGGTGCCTTCCTTTTGCTCTCACTCTGCTTACACCAGCCGCAATCCTGCGGTGCATTTGGGCAGAGGGCTCTGGGGTGAACAGTTGGCTCCGTCTGCCTGCAAACCGCTGTGACGGCGAGGATGGTTTTGGCCCCCGCGAGTGCGTGCTGGAGGTTGGCTCGCAACGGGCCCTGGCACAAAGAGCCCCGTTGAGGGGCTGCGGTGAGCGCCGGTGCCGGGAACGCAAACCATCTTCTCCACTTTCTCCGCTCACCGTTCGAAAGACCCCTCAGATGTCTGGGCACAGACCCCCGGGGCCGCATCTGTGGCACGGCTCCATGCATGTTGCACAGGGCAGTGCCCAGCAGCACGCTTGCCCTGGCAGCTGCCCACTGCCCACGCTGGCAGGGTGGGAGCCTCAGTGGGAACAGAGGGAGAACAGCCAGTGGAGATGCTGGGACCGCAGGAGGGTCCCGAGAGGAGTTTTGCTCCTTCCCAGCACGGCACATGCCAGGGCAGCCCTCGAGAATTTCCCTGTGGTGTTGTCCTTGCAGTCTCGATGCAGGTCAAGGTTCATTAAGAAGGAAAACAAGGATGATGTTTCTGTTGAGGAGCTCCAACTGAGCAGGATGGATTTGGAAAGCATCAAACGTGTTCCCGTAGGCCCTGCATCTCAGCCGCTTTGTCTCATCTTCCCTCTGTGTCTCTCCCCTGGACCGCTGTCCTGTTGATCCCTGTTGCGTTGAAGTTGCACAGATCGTGCGGTCAAGTTGTCACTCGTCATTGCTAGGAGGGCAGCAAAGCAGCTCGCAGCTTTCACCGAGCTGCCCCAGGTCCACCACTGAGAGCTCTGTGTGTCTGTCCCACAGGCGGCTCCCATCTTCCCTCCACTGCAGCTTTGCAGGGCTGCGGGTAAAGCTGTAATTTCTGCCCTCGTGATGCATCACCATGGCTGCTCTCCAGCTCTGGGACTTTATGTCGTGAGCCATGCTGTGCCTGGCTGGCATGCTGTGCTGCAACAGATGATGTGGCCCTTGGTGGAGTTGGATGCTCAGAGGCATGTTGCTTGTTGGAGTGCAGCATCACAACCTCTCCATCATGTGTGCTTCGCCTTTGTGTTGTCACCTGACCCAAAAAGCAGCATACTTTGGAGAAGCAGGGTGGTGTAGGGGCAGGGCAGAATCTCTAAGGATCAATTCTAGTCAATGATCGTAGCAGTGTTGGTGGGAAGGGATCTTTGGACATGTCAAGTCTAATGTCCCACTCAGAAGAGGACTATTCCCAACAGTAGACCTTATCAGCCATGGCTTTGTCAACAGAACCCTGACAACCTGCAAGGACAGAGATCCTCCCTGTCTGTGGGTATCTGTCCCAGGGTCGCACCACCCTCCTGGAGAATAAATTTTCCTCCATGTGCAGCTTGAACCTCCCGAGCTGCAGCCCCTGGCTGTTGGCCCTCGTTCTGCTCATGACACCAGTCGATGTCCATCCAGCAGGGCTGGCCCTGCAGCACAGGCACAATCTTGGACATCGATCCCATGTGTTACCAGTGACATGATGACTAGGAGCAGGGTCAAACCACCCTCCCCTCCCTGCTCAAGAGAGATATGAGGCGCTGGGTGGGCTGGGGGCGGGGGACTCCTGCCCATACGCAGCCTGCGGGAAGTAAAAGCTCTGGTCACCCTTTCCCATCCCCAATCCTAAAGCAGAACTGGTGTCTGCAGGCCAAAACAGGGCTGCTCCAGCGTTGGGGGGGGACTGTCCCCATGGCGCTCCTTCTCAAAGGGAGGTGATGCCTGCCAGTGGGGCTGCCGTGTGTTCACATGGCGGTGTGGCTGGGTGGGACTCCTACGGCTGGCACGGGGCAGGAGGGATGTGGGGACCTGGCTGGGCTCCAGAAAGAGCCTCAGCAAACCTGGCTGGGAGAAACGCCTCCTCCGAAGCTATGCTTTGGGTTTCTCCTTCGTCAGGGGCCTTAAATCATTGCCTTGGAAAGGAGCATTGCTTTCAAAGACCTGTCTTCCAGGAATGGCTCCCTCAGCCCTTCTGGATGAGTGCCAACATGTTTGCACTGTGTTTAAGGACAAATAGGAAATAATTCAAGGTGCCTTTTCCCCCTTCCCAGCTTAGTCCTGCTGCCACCAGCTACAGACAAGCTCTCAGCCACAGTCCTGAGAAGCAGAGCTGGGCACCCCGAAGCTTCCCCCTGCTCTCAAGCCTTCCCAGGGGCCAGGCACTGAGCAGGCAGGAGCCAGGCAAGGCAGACAGGTCTGTGGGCCCATTGCTGCAATGGGCCTTTCTCCATGCTAGGCTGACGGGTGGTGCAGCATCTCCAGTGTCTCTGCCGAACAAATGCCCAGGTGTAAGGCCAGGAGAGTCAATGGCCTTTTGTGAGCCAGCAGGAAAGGGGAAGAGAAAATGTCTTTAACTTATGCAATAGAAGAAATTGGAGAAGAACTTGAGTAAGGTGCTGGGATTCTTACTTTAGCTCTGTTATCTATAACTATCCATCCACCCATCTGCCTAGTCATCTGTCCATCCATCCATCCATCTCCATAGCCATTCGAACAGCCAACCATCCACACAACCCCACTGCTGTTCATTGTTACTTCCATCCCTCCCTGCCTCCACTGACCCACCCATCCATCCACCCATCCCTTCATCCACATATGCTGCCAGCCAGCCAGCTGCTTATACTCTTATCCCTCCATCCTCCTACACATCTCTGCATCCGCATATATGCCCATCCATCCATCCACTTGCATAGTAATCCATCCTTTCATCTTCATACACTTCCCTCCATCCCATCTGTGCCCGTCCAGCCAGCTGTCCGTCTGTCTGCGATCACACGCATTCATTCTTCGGTCCACCCATCAATCTTCTTCCATGCTTCTGCCTATCTGCCTGTTTATCTGGGCCCATTCCAGCTACCCCTCCTTACACAGATGCCTCAGCTCAGATGTCCACCCCTCTTTCTGCCTGTCAGTATATGTTCTAAGCTTTTTTAAGACACTTGAAACACACTTTTCTGATCAGCATAGTTTCTCAAAGGTCCCCACCCGTGGCTAGTGTCTGAAATGATTCTGAGGCATCTCACCAGCATCTTACTCGCTACAACCCAATTTTTCCTTGTCTGTTCTTAGCACCCCCTTTCCCAGCAGGGGTAGCATCCCCAAAGGTGCTGCTTCCCTGTCTGAAGTAGGTGTTCTGACAGACCATCTGTAGGAGGACTTAGACCTGCCAGGGTCTCCCCCAGGACCAGCTTCGCACTGGAGCTCTCTCCCTTGCAGACTGGCTCAGGCTGTGGGCTTTCACTCAAGGAGTGGCTGGGTCATGACCATGTGGTCCCACCTATCAACAGGACCCAGGAGCTTATGTCTAGAGAGGGAGAAAGGAGCAGGACAAGCATGGGGGTGCTTCTCCCATCCCTCCCCACCACCAGCTGCCTGCAGCCTCCCCGGGCTCACTGGGCAGCTCAGTGTTTTACCTCCCTGGGTGGTGTCTTCTGCTATAGATTCATTTAATCACTATTTTCCCAAAATGTTGACGTCCACAGCATCTGATGGACATGGGTCTCTGTAATTTAATCACACTTTGTGCGAAAAAGCATTTTCTTTTGCTTGTTTTCATTTGCTGCCCCTTAATTATTTTATTAGGAGAAGGAGCAAGTGGTTCTTCTCTATTCGTCCTCTCCATGTCAGTCATCATTGCTTAGGTGTCTATCATGTCTCGGCTCGGTTGTCTTCTTTTACGGATGAAGGGATTGAGTCTGTTAAGCATCCTTACACGGGGGCTGCCGGCTGCCAGCCTTTGCTCTTCCCCTTTTTCTCTCTCTGCTCTGTTTTCAGCTGAACTGTACTCCTAATGGTACGGGGACAGATTTGTGCATGGCTTTTACAGTACAGTGCTTTCCATTTTCTTCTCAATCCCTTTCTGAATAATTCCTAGCATTGAGTTTGTGTATTTGGTCACCACTGAGCTGATGTTTTTGGGGAAGTGAGCACAGTAACTCCAAGATATGTCTCCATGGAGGCTGCAGCTCATTTGGAGCCATGAGTGGTAGGAGAAGCAAGGCTTGATTTTCCTTGTGTGCATCCCTGTGCATTTATTGACATTATGTTATCACCTGGTGGGTCTGTACCGTGATGTCCTTCTGCAGCGCTTTTGCACCCAGCTGTAATTTGGCTGCCCTGCCTCAGCAGCACACTGTCCCCTCTCACTGCCTCGACTCCTTTTTCCCCATGAGTTATGAGAGTGTTGGGCAGCTCTGATCCAGCTCTGATCTCTGTCGAACTTCACCATGACATGTTCTACTGCCACATCTGACCGCTTGTTCTCACCTTTGGTCTCCTGACCTTTAGCTGCTATAAATCCTTGCAAGGACTTTCCTCGTGTGTCAGGTCTGCTTGGTTTCCTTGGGAGGCACCTTGTCAAATGTGTTTTTGAAACCCAGGAATATCTTGAGAACCAAAGAGCCCTTGTCTATGCACAAAGGCTTGATGAAGCCTTGAAGGAACCTCATCCTCTGCTCATCCCCCTGTCCTGCTTCACCCCCGTGTCATGCACACACACACATGGTTTTATCCTTGCCAGATGCAGATCAGCACAGCCCGTGTAGCAACACGGGAAAGATTCAGTTGCTAAGGATCATTAATGAATGTCAGCTCAAGCTCCTGTCCAGAAACCTGAGAAAATTCAATTAGGCAGCTGGTGCCCAATGAGCTGTATTGCCCCACTCGCAAGATGCTAAATCAAACAGCTCAGCAAGGCATCATGTTGTTGTAGAGAGAGAAGAAAAGCCAGGTGGGGAGATACACAGCATAGCATGCATCAAGCAGCTGCCCCTTTCCAAAGCTCAGTATAGTTAGGTTGCAATCCTTCCACCTGATTTCCTGGGCAGGGAATTGCAAGGACAGCTGCCTGCTTCCCACCTCTGCTAGTAAATAACTTGAGTTTGCTGGTGACAAGTCCTGGAGCTCTGTCTCGTCTCTGCTGGGAATTTCTGATGTGTGCATTTGGTTTGCATCTTGCAACAAGCCACGTAGATATAAGAGTGGCAATGACTTGCTGGTGTGAGCATCTGTCTGTGCTGTGGGACATTTGGCTGGTGCTGGTGCAGCCCTGACATATCTCCTCTAAGGTAAAGGTTGGAGGAAAGCATCCCGTGAGGTGGAGGTGGTCCATGAGTCCTAATCCCCTGGTCCTTACCAGCTGATTCACTCTGGTCTAAAGTTAAAATAAATCTTTATCAGAGCCAAGAGGAGAACTTGGGCTTCCCTGGCCACCAACACAGTGTCACTCCATGCCCCAGTCCTTCCCTCACTACCTGTACAAGTGATGGTAAGACGCTATTTCCAAGGCAGCCCTGCCCACGGGGCTCCGAGCTCACCTGTTTTTCTCCTCTTCCTCCCCACAGACAGCCACATCCAGTATGAGCGGGTAGGCGCAGATGTGACCATGAAGTGTGGCTCCATGGACTGGGACGCAGCTGTGACCTGGACGGCTAATGGCACTGACATCGATGAGTCCCACCTGAACGGATCCTACCTGATCCTGAAGAATGTTGACCTGACGCAGAGCGGCCAGTACTCCTGCTACGAGGGCTCCTCCTGGCACCTCAAATACCAGACCTACCTGAGGGTGGGAAGTGAGTACCCTGGCATGTGACACTGGAGGGGACAGAGCCATGCTCTCTGCTCCCATATTGACCCCTCACAGCCCCCTCCGGCCATGCCAACTCCTGTACTATCCACACATACGGTTGCCTGCTGCACCCCACCATACAAGCTCCCCATGGTGTACTAATCCCAGCAGCAGGATGCTGGAATCAGCCCCTCCTGCCCCAAACTTTGCATCAAAGCTGGTAGGTTAAATGATGCCCCAGGAATAATCTGGGAATGGATGTTGTTTCTCTATCCAGCCCAGTGCCATGACCACCATCTCTACAGGTGGAAAGAGTTGGAGCTGAGCTGTCAGAGGGGATTGCATCTGGGAAGGAGAAGTCCTGGCTGGGGTTACTGCAACATGGTTGTTTCAGAGAAGCAGCTAAAAGGTGGTGGCAGTTGGTGCGTGTTTGCAGAGCCCCTGTGTGCAGGCATGTTGGAGGACAGCTGCACATTTCCCAGGATTTTGCATATCTTAAGCACGAGATGCGCTGATTCACAGGTCTCGGTGCGGGCGTTAAGAGCTGTGCTGTATTTCACGCAATGCTGAGAGCTGATAGCAGCTGTGTGTTGTGGGCTGCTGTGTTTGTACAGCTGATAGGAACTGTGTGTTTTGCAGTACAGCGTCTGCAACCGGCAGCGGTGGGTGTCTGGGAGCACCAGCCGGCGTAGCTGGCTGTGGGATGGTGACTGCTGCCGAGGACGCTGCGAGGCACCAGCTGCGAGCCCACCAGCTGGGAATGCCTCATGTAGGTGGCCGTACGTTCCCAGGTTTGGAGGACATGGCAGAGCCCTTGCCTGCTGCTTGTCTCACCTTCTGCACCCTGCATCAGAGCCAGGGTGGCGTTTCTATCCTAGACCAGGGTCCAGGGGCAGAGGGTTGCAGGAGGACGAGCCATGGCGTGCGTAAGCCCTGCAAATCGGGCAGAAGGGGCTCACTGCACCTGTAGGTCAGACTGAAGAAATCCACATTTCAGGGATGCTGCACAGTGTCCAACTCATGGTTTAGGGTCTGCTGGGAGGGATCCTAGCACGTGGGCCAAGGGGAAGGAGTGCTGGAAGGAGCTGAAAGGCAATGTGAAAAGCAGGCGAGGGGGGAGCAGTCAGCGTAAGGCAGGGGGTACAGCAGTGAATAGGTTTCGGGGACGGGAGCACGGCAGGCAAAAATGCAGCGGCAGATGAGTGAGGGGCCTCTCAGCCGCACTGTCGAGGTGAGGAGGTGCTCACGGGTAGTTCAGAGGCAGGGAGAGCAGGAGCTGGGTGCAGTGCAGGCAGCAGCAGGAGGAGCGTGGCTCCTCTGCTTGGGCATGTGCTCGCCAGATCCCATCTGGGGAGAGGTCCCAGGCGTGCCAGTCCACGGTGGGCTGCAGCCCAGCTCTGGAGGAAATGAGGGGACTGGGGAGGGGGCTGCAGCCTCCAACTGCCTCCTCTGCAGCTGTGGCATCGCTGTGACTTTGCAATGGCTCTTCCATCTGCTAAGCACCTCGCTAATAGTAATCCCTGTCAATCCGCTCAGGGACCCGTGGGAATTGCTCAGCGTTAGAGCCCAAATCCTGCTGTTTCCTATTACCGTGTGTTCCCATTTGCTGGCGGCTCACAGCCCCCATGAGCACCAGACAGCTGAGGAGCCCGGTCAGACACCACAGGGGCCAGCAGCCCCGGGAGAGAGGGCGACAAATAAATAAGCGAATACCCGGTGTTGTTAATGCAATTAAGCATGCAAAGAACTAATCAGGTGAGACGCTTTTAGTGGTAATTAATTTAATTGCCTGGATTTTAATTTAACGTTCTCCATGAGGTTTCTTTTCTCAGTGCTGTCACCCTCAGCCCCTGCCTGCAACGCCCACAACTTTCTTGGCTCTGCAGGGCGTGATCGATTCCCTGGAGGTGCGCAGGCTGCTGTGGGTTTGGGAGCATCCTAGGAGGGGATGGGGATCGGGATGGAGATGGGCATGGGCATGGGCGTGGGCGTGGGCATGGGCATGATGGTGATGGAGGTGGAGGTGGAGATGGAGATAGGCAGCTCACGGGAGGTTTGCAGCATGGCCTTGTGGCAGCATCCCTGCTGCAGCTGAGTGCAATTGAAGCCGTCACCTGGGATCTGAGGGATCCCAAACCTGGGATTTTGGGCACCCAAACCTGAGATTTGAGGGATCTTGGACTCATTTAACAGGAAGTTAAATTAAAACAGGCCTGTGCCTGCATTTTCCGCTCTTATTGGGGCAACAAAAAAGATGATGGCACTGGGAATGAGGGTCCGGGAGCTGCACAGATCTGGGGACCTTATTAAATAAATGACAGCACCTGGAGTGTTCCAAGCAAGGCAGAGGCACTTCCAGGGCAGACAACGCCACAGGAAGGATGTGGGGAAAGAACGGAGCGGCGGCAAGGACCGGGAAAGGGTGTCAATTAGCAAAGCAAGCTCCGTTGTGGGGGTCAGCGAGCACAGGGATAAAGGAGGACCTGCCAGGAGTCAAGCTGAGCGAGACCTTGCAGAGGAAATGAAAAGAGGGGTTAGCCATATAAATACAGAGCAAACAAGGAGAGAAGAGCAGAGCTGGCTATGCAGCCAGGTTTCAGGGGAGATTAAAGGTAAGCTTGGCAAAGCCCGGTACCGAATGAACCCCGCCGGGTCTAAGCAGCGATGCTGAAAGCGAGGGCAGCGCAAGCTGGGGGAGAGGAGGGAGGATAAAACCTGGAGACAGTCCTCCACCATGGACACACCTTCAAAGAAAATGATGCATTGAAGGCTTGGGGAGCGCCTCATCTTCAGGTGAGGACATCTCCTGTTTATTAGCAAGGCTCATTAGCGGCTAAGTTATTGGCGGTACCCAGTGCGATGGGGAAAGGCGACATGTCTCCTGTGCTTGAGAGAAGGGAAAATCCTGATCAGACAGCCTGACCCCACAGCACATCAGGGCCGTGAAGCACGCTTGGAAGAGGGAGCAATTAAAGACGTGGAGACAAATGGAAAATGGGAGAAAAATATAAGGGAAACTTGCCAGGGATATATCACACCAGATTAACCTGATAGCTCTCTTTGATAAGGGAACTGATTTCCTAAGCCCAGAAATGTGGTCGATGTAATCTGTCTTGACTTCAGTGAAGTATTTGCTATGATGCCACATGGGAAATTATGAGTTAAACCAGAGAAAATGTGAATTAGTATGAGAGTTGGAACATGGCTTAGGAAACGGCTAAAGGGGATCAGATTGTGCTGAAAGGGGAGCTGCTGGGAGGGATGGGGGAGCTTCAGCATTGGCCTTCAGACCACTCTTGGTGGTGTTTCCCATAATGGCTCTGGCCCAGGAGGAGCAGGGAGCTCCAGTGGGACATGCCAGTGGCTGTAGAGGGACCTCAGGGTTTTTGGGGTAGGGATGTCACGCTGGAGGGGCTAGGGTGCTGCATAAAGAAGCATAAAGAAGGTGTCTCATCAATGCACTTCAGCAGATGGGCAGGAGGACATGGGTAGCTCAGCTGGGCTTTGGGGTGGGGTTTGACACCCAGGTCCACATCGTGGGGGATACGTCCAGGAGCCCAGCAGCACCCAGGCGAGTGCAGATGGCTGGGGGTAACTGAGCTGTCTTGTGCCCTGCAGAGATGGTGCACGTGCAAGGAGGGGGGACATGTCTTGTCCCCAGATGGGGACACTGGTGCACATGCAGTGAGGGCAGCATGCATCCAGGGATGGGGTGACCAGGCATGGAGAGCCTACCTCAGAGAGGAGGAAGGGCCCACAGGCTTGCTTATCCCTAAGGGTCCCAGACCACGCATCTCCAGGGTGTAAATCATCCTGAGCACAAACCCAGCGGAAGGCAGCACTTCTCCAGGGCAGCCTCTTCCAGGGGACTTCGAGCAGCGACATGTTGCTCTGCCTCCTTTTTTCAGGCAGCTGAGCATGGGGTGAAGCACAGGAGAGTAACCAGGATGTTCTGTGTGTATCTTCAATGGATCATCTGCCTTGCAGCCTGGACAGCGGCAGATGCCCAAGCGTGGCCAGCAGCAGCAGGCGATGGGACCGGAGTTTTTTACGTGCCGGGCATCCTGGAGCTGAGGCTGGGGCTGAGCACTGGGAGCAGGCAGGAGGGAGAGGAAGGCTCCGGGTACCAGGAGCACAGCGCTGGGCTCCCGGGTGCCCCCATGAGCCACAGCTCTGCGTTTGGAAACGCGCGGCTGGAGGGCCCGGGGATGGATATAACAAAGACGTTGGGAAATAATGCGCTCTTGAGGTTTGGCACACGGCTCTGTGCATTACAGAATGTTATAAAAATACTGCTAATGGGCCAGAGAGGAGTGGAAACGCGCGGCGGAAAGGCTGCCAGAAGCTGGAGAACGCACATGGGAGCGGGGAGGCCTTATGTGCAAAGAGGGGAGGGAGGAAGGCAGCTAGGGCGGGCGTCCGTCCTTCCGCTTCCATCCCTCTGTCCGTTTCTAACCTGCTGATCTCCATCCTGACCTGGCGGCTCTGCCCGTTTGCACCTCTCCTTTTGCCCCTCTGCCCAGCTTTGGGGATGCCCAAGCGATCCGGGCTGTGCCGCTGCCCACTGCCTAACAGGGCTGCTGCCAGGTGGGCTGGGATGCCCACAGGGACGGGGGTCTGTGTGAGAGAAAATACAGCAAAATCCCCTCCAGCAGCAGGGACACAGGTCAGGATGCAGGCAGTGGAGTTGTCCTCCGCATTGCAGTCGTGGCACAGGGGCTCGTAGCCCAGCACTAGCCCGAGCCCTGCCCATGGGCATCACTGCCTTCCAGGTGATGGTGAGAAAGGGACTGGCAGAGGGCAAGCAGCTCTGGGCTGGCCTCCTTCCTCCATGTCTGTCACTGCAGTGGCTGGCGAGAGAAAGGGGAAAAAACATGCGGTTTGACGGAAAACGACATGGAAAAACAACCAAATTAACAGAAAAACAAACAAAGCAAAACCAGAGAGAAGGAGGGGGGAAGGGGCAAAGCAACAGGAACCACATGTGAGTGGGGAGGTCGGGAGAGCCCGAGTGTGTTCTCTGGCCTGATTAGCAAACGATCAAACATCGGCCACTAATAAATAATCAGAGCCTCCCTTTTCTCTGCCTTAGAAGTCCCTTTCCTCCCAGCTGGGCTCCAGCTGCAACCAGAGGGTTGGACTGCAGTTTGCATCTTCTTTTTTTGTTGTTTTTATAACTTTTTGGCTTTTTCACCCATCCAAAATGAAGAAGAAACAAAGAAGGTAACAACCTCTCCATGTAAGATGTGTACCTCCAGCTGCCCAGGAGAGGGATGGAGCACCAGGGCAGGCGTGAGCATCCCATGATGGGCACGGGCTAAAGAGCGGAGGAGGGCAGTGCCAGGGACCGGTGTCTGCCCTCCTGCCTCCGTACATTGGTTTGGTGGGAAAAACTGCAGGAGGGCACTGCTGACACGCTGGGAAAAGCAGAGGTTTGGCTGGCTCCAGCA
>NW_009187059.1:34248-52101 GCF_000690835.1 Fulmarus glacialis | reverse complement strand
GCCTCTGCCTTGGAGCAGGGTGCTGCCAGTCGGGCCAGTGCTCCTGCCACTGGCGCGGATGCTGATGGAGAAGCATGGGCTCAGGGTCAGCGCGTGCAGATATTTCCCTGCTCGTGTCCAGCGATCTGTGACGCAGGGCTTGTTTTTTTTTTTTTAAAAGCCCTTTTGATGGATTTTTCCCCTATGAACTTATCCAATCCCTTCCCGCGGCCGTGTAAACTGAGGCTATTTCGAGAGCAGCAAGTTAAACATGACTGCGACCGTTCCCTGGCACCGGGGCCAGCTGGCAGGGAGCAGCGCCCGCCCCTGCGATTCATCCCTCTCACCCTCCAAATGTCCTCCTGCCCCTCGGGGACAGGCCTGTGCAAGGTTCCCCCCGAGGCTGTGCCCAAGCAGTGCTTGGGGCAGGACTACATTAACCTGGACCAAACCTATGGCAGGGATGGAGCTAATAAATTTAAGCATGTGGCTGCTGCTGTTCCAGCTTCGGGAGATGCACCCTAAAGCTGTTGAGTTTATTGCTGTGGATGTGGTTGATTTTTCCCCACATGCCCGCAGCGCTGGGGGCTGGGTAGGTGCAATGGTTCTGGTGGGCTTCATGGCCAAGCATCACCCCCCAGTTCCTGAAAGCTGTGGGAAGGGATCATTGCAGACAGGGTCAACCAGATTGTGAGAGTGCCTTGTTCATCAAAATTCAGCTTTGTTTCACGAGGCACGCACGCTATCCAATCGCCGCCTTTCCGTGCCGAGCTGTTTGTTCATGGCTGGGAAACTCAATGGACAAACTTTGCTGCCTGTGCCCAGATTTCGGGTCTTGGCCTGGCTGGGAGCTGGAAAGGCATGCTGGGTAACGATATGCAAATTGCCATCCCTGCTTTTTAAGGAAAAAGCCAAAAAGAAAACCCACCCAAAAACCCCACCACGCTCCCAAATGCAATTAGTCCTAATCAAATTAGGAGCCGGACTAGAAAAACAAACACGTTTGCAGGCAGCGGGCGACCTTTCTGCCCCGTCCAGCAGGATGCACCGCTGCTGTGCCGCAGCGGGGAGTGCTGAATGAAGCGGTGCCCCGTGGCCCGCGTGTGCACGCACTCGCACGCTCGCACCCATGTGTGCACGCACCCGCGCCCCGCTGCATTCCTCCCGTCCTTCCCCTTGCCGGGCTGGGCAGCCTGCCCAGCTGCAGCATAGCAGAGTGATGCTTCTTTGGCTTGCTGCGTAAAATATGATAATCTGGGGCAGCCGGTGTCAGAAACAATAAAAATATCCCCTCTCCCATCCTTGCAGCCCCCCTCTTTGCGGGGGGGAGCTGGGGACGGTGGGGAGCGCGCGGTGGCTGGGCGAGCAGAGTGGCACGTGGCATTTATTAGGTGCCATGGCACGGGACCGCAGTGCTGGCGTCTCTGCCCTGGCCTCGCCGATGCTGTGGCCTGCGGAGCCCCTGCCCGAGGGAAGAGCATGCCTGGGAAGTGGTCAACGCTTGCAGGGTCCCATGTCCCACGGCATGTCCTCGCTAGCACCTGAAGGGACGTGGCTCCATGCTTGATCCCAGCGACAGATAAGCTTATGCTGGGTTGGGTGCTATGGAGAGCTTATAGCTTCACTCTTCACCTGAGTTGTGGTGGGAGCATCACATGGCATGAGAGCACCAAGAAGCAGAGAAGGTGGTTGCCCCCTCGCCAGCCCACTCCCCAGGGCAGAGGAGAGGGAGTCCTGGGGTTGCTGGTGACCAACCAGAGCCAGTGATGGAGCGTCCATGAGAGAGAGAGTGCTCCCAGGTCCAAGGACCCCCTTGGCGAGCACCTGGTGGGGTCCCAAGCTTTGGACTTAGATGTGAAACGAGCCCAAAGGCTCCCTGTGCATCCCCTCCTGCAGCGGGTCTGGGGATGAGCTCATGGGATGGGGCAGGGGGGCAGCCCAGCTCTTCCCCCCTGCCCCGTCCCAGCAGCTGCCGGGCTGGAGAAGAAGAGGAAAAAGGGCTTTGGGACTTGGCAGCTTCCTGGGAAACCCTCCCCACCCTTATCTAGCACGAATGCCGAAGGCTGCGTGCAACGCCAGCATCCCGTGTCCTGGGCGGATGGCAGCGCAGCCTCCTCTCGCTCTCCTGAGATTTGTTTATCCTCCTTAACATGACAAAACCAGCCCCGTAATTAAAGAAGCCCAAGTCCAGTCTAAACAGCTTCCCACAACCCCTGCTCCCCATGCCGGGAATTAGGGATGTCCGGGGCTGGGAGGACAAAGCCTTCTTGGCCGTGGGCTGGGACCGTGCCTGCCGGGGGGAGCGGAGGGGACACACGCTGGTGCTCTGTTTGTGCTGGTCTCTTCACCAGGAAGGATTTTGTCTCGGCTGCTCCTAAATGCCCCTTGTCAAAATATTTGGCATGAGCTTTCTGCCAGCTGCTGGCGCTGGGTCCCCGACTTCGAGGGTGATGGGAGGGGAGGGACCAGCCGACATGCAGCCACCTCCTGTCACTGCAGCCGTGGGGCAGGGAGCAAAGGGGTCGATGCTGTGCCTGTGGATGCTGCTTTTCCCTCTCCACCCATGGCTCCACACAGACGTGATTTTGAAAAATCACAGTCTGCTTCCCAGATGATGCTGGAAAAAGAAACCGCACTGCTGTCACCAGCACGGGGTACAGCTCTTGCCTGTCACCAGCCACATGTGCCCATGTCTGCAGGGACCCAGGCCAGGTAGTCTCCCCAGGGATGAGAAGACCCCGCGGTGGGGACCCTCTGCAGCCCCATCCCTGCCACCTGGAAGGAGAGGAGATGGCAGGCAGCAACAAATCCTCATCTTTTCGCAGCTCCCAGTGCTTTTCCATCCCTCTCCAAAATCGCCGGCAGCAGCTGTGAACCGCAGCAGGGCCCGGACAAGCAGTGAGGTCCTGGCTGAGGGCTCAGGAGGGTCAGGGCAGGATCCAGTGTACTTTGCCGTGAAAGACGTTGTCATTAGCTATGGTTTCCCAAGCCGGTGCGTCTGCTGTAAATAATTTAGCAGAGTAAATGTGTGCTAACAGCAGGTCAGGGCGGGGAGGAGAGGAGAGGGAGGAGAATCTTGGGTCTGGAAAGCAGGGAAGGGCACTGGGAATAAAGTGAGATTATTTTCCTCCTGTTAGCAGGACGGGGTGGTGTCTCCCCCATGAAAAAGAAGTCAGAGGGTTCCCATGCCCGATGGATCCCTTCTCTCCCCAGTCCCCTGCCGAGCTGTCAGCATCGGTACCAGAGGCAACTGCAGGACAATTTCCAGTTGCTCTTGCTCCAAGCACTTTAATGCTGTTTAAACAATTACGCAGTTGATAAATTTTGACAAGAAGAGATAGAAATAGCCTGGGAGAGCCATGCAGTAGAAATGCTCTAAACAGATGTCCCTTTTCTCCCCCTCCTCTGCTCCCTGGGGGTCATTATCGTTTGCTGCCAACTAAACAAGACAGTGTTTGCATGAGTTGGGATGGGGAGGGGGAGCAAAATGCCTTATTAAAATGGTTTATGATACCATCCCTAGGGTCACGGCTGCTTGTTTTCTCTCCAGGTCTTCTCTGCACCGACGGGAGCCGTGCACAGCCTGCCGAGCGCAGATGTGGCTAACAGTGGGCCATTCGTCCCTCTCCCTGCCAGCTCACAGGGTACCAGACTGGGCACCCTGGCTGCTGGTGTTGCAGGGGAGGGAGAGGGGTGCAGGGCGTTTGCCAAAAGCAAGCGAGCAATGACAACCTACTGTGCCAAGCAGCGTGGGGAAATTTGGTCTCGCTCTGGGGACGTGAAGAGCTGGAGCCCAACAGTGCCTGCGCAGAACCTCATGCAGCAGGGACCGGCAGTGGCTCCCCAGTGCTGCAGTTTGCCCCACTGAGAGATGTGGAGGACAGATTGACCACGAAACCAGGGCTGGACCAGAGTCAGGTCCACAGAGGAAGCTTGATGTCCTGCATGGCGGAGCTCGGACGGGGAGGGTAGGGAGAGGAGATGGATGCTGCTGTCCTTCTCTGCAGGCCAGGAGATCACTCAGTGGGTCCATGCCAGGAAACCGCGGGGAGGTTAGGAGCTGGAGCTGAGACCATGATCCTGTATTTTTGCTCAGTTTGGGCTGCCTTGTTTTGAGCACTCCCAACTCTGGATGTTTTTCCTCACCACAGCCTTATGTGTGCGGCTTTGTGCTGAGCACACCCCAACTCAGTGCATGTTCCACGAGGAACAGCCTTGCATGGCATGGGTTGTCACGTGTCGCAGGTGCATCTCCTGTCCTATCAGTCAGGGAAGAAGGCAGAGGGCTGCGAGCAGCTCTCTGCCTTTCGGCTGTTTTCTGGATGCTGTGCAACTGTGTTGGTCTGAGCCAGTGCCTGGGGACTCCGGCAGGCTGGAGCCAGGGAGCTGTGAAATACATTGTGTGTATGGCAAACGGGCTGGGACTCGTCGTCTGTTGTTGTCTTTGGAGTTGACATGGTGCCGTTCACTTTTTTAGGGAATAGCTGCCTTGCTGAATCCCTGCCTCTGATGGCAGGGGACACGCTGATGGCATGGCCCGCAGGTCCCAATACACACTTCTCCCGGAGAATTGCCCAAGGTGGTTTGTGCTCCCAAAGCCATCCCTGCGGTGAGGCGAGAGCCCAAAGCATCCGACATTTGTCTGAGCACAGGGCGGAGGGTGCTGGGCAGAAAAGTGCCCGTACGGGTGTCTCTGTGCAGGTGTTGGTCCAGGGCGCGACGACCTGCCCATGGGTACCCATGCGTCACTGCCCGCAGGCTGCAGCATCCCTACGTGTACAGCGGTGTGGTTGCACGGCCCGGCGGGCAGCTCTGTTGCTGGAAAGACAGCGCGCAACAGGTTTGAACGTGCCTTTGCAAAGAGGGGATCCTGGCACGGAGAGTCACTGGCTGTTGTGGGCACATTTTTGGCTCCATTCTGAATGATTTCTTAACGCTCAGTCCTCCAGTGCTGGATTCATCTCTGCTCTCTGCATTTGGACCTAAGCTGCTCCCCCTTCCCTCTGTGCCTGACTTCCCTGAGCTGCCAGCCAGGTGCAGCTGCCCTTTGCAAAGGCTCTTTGGCCTCATCAGCTTCTTCCTCCTCTACCTCCCTTGCCCTCACCAAAACCAGTGACCCGGGCTCCAGTGCTGCACTGGGGACACAGGGCAGCCCCTGCCACCTCCCATTCTCCTCCCTGCCTGCGAAAAGAGCCCCAGCTCAGTGGGAAGCAGGGGGGACAGAGCCTAAATGAAAAGGCAGAAGGGGAAACTGAGGCAGACTGGGGAGTGATTTCCCAAAGGCGCACAACTGGGCTTAGAAACCAGACTGGTGATTCAGTGCCCTCCTCACCCTATATGTGGCTTCCCAACTGGGGTGTGCTGGGCTGGGCCCCCCCCTACCCCAGGGCTCCCACCCTCCACAGCCCATCCTGAGGGAGCCGCACACTCCAGTCACACAGGACTAGGTGCCTCTGCATTGCACCGCGGAGCGGGACAGCTCACGGGCAGCCAGCCCGGAGGCATCACCCATGGGCAACCTCCACACATGCTTCCCTTTCTGCCACAGCCTCCGTCACCCAGCCCTTCCTCCCATCCCTCCTCCTTCTCTCGCTGCCCAGCCAAGCAAGCCAGAGCTGGCTGAGCGTGTCTGGCCAGCATGTGGGTTTATTTCTCCTTCCTTCTGCTCCCTGTAGTGGCTCTCGGTCTGCAGCAGGGAGGCAGAGCCATGAAGCGTGGGGAGGAGGGAATTCCCGTATCTCCGGTTGACCTGCTGCATTGGACATAAGTGGCGAAATAAGGTCCAAAATCAGACCCCTGCACTCCTCCTGGAGAAAGGAGCATGGAGGGAGGTAGCTGGTCCCATGGCCACCCCTGCTATTCACATTAATGCAAAGTGGATGGGAAAACGCTGGTGCTTTAGGGACTGTGCAAGAGCACCAGGCTGCTCCTTGCTGCAAGTGTCGGTGGTGACATGTGGCTTTTGCAGATCAGGCTTGCCTTGCTGGAGCAGTGTAAGCACACCAACAATGTTCCCATCACCTCCAGAGACTCGGGAGGGGAGACACCACTCACTTTTTTAGCTGCCAAGGCAGCGTTGGTGGGTGTCATTTTTGCTGTAGCGGTGCGGGGGCTACTGCGTCGGCCGGCGGAGGATGCCGAGGGTTTTGTTCAGAAGTGAAAAAGAGCGGTGGGCTTTTTCAGGGGCATTAATAAGCTCACAAAGCTGCTGTGACACATAGTTGTTGCAGGCATCGTTTTGCTGCATTCTCTTCTCTCACTTCCCCGTCTCCCAGCGACTGGTGGATCAGAGCAAACTCGGGAATGATTCTCACTTGGGGTGAGAACAGCAGCTGCCTGGGGCTGGCAGCGGTGTGAGGTCTGTGCTGCCACACACCTCCAGGGCTTAATTATGATAAAAAAAGCAAAACTGCAGAAAGCACAGAAGATACCTCCTGCAGGAGGGTGCCAGGATGGAGATGCCCCAAACTGTGAGTTTGTATTGGGACAGGCTGGCAAAAAGACCATTCTGGGGCTTTCAGAGCCAAGACTGAGCCAGCTCTGCCAAATGCTGCATATGTACAACAAAGAGATATTTTTACCTCCTTGCAGATTGATCCTGGGATGTTATGGGAGGAGCAATTTGAGAAGGACCTTGGAAATCCAGGGAAAGTAAAGAAGGATGCAAAGGGAGCGGGGGGAACTGCCGTAAGGAGAAAGACTTAAAATAATCTGTTCAGTGGCTTCAAGAGGAGCTGGAAAGATGCCCTGACTCCCGTTGGTAATTACCTCCAAGCAGAGAAGATACTGGGTACTAAACCAGCAAGCAAAGCCATAACTAGAGCCAATGACTGGAAGCTGAGCACAGCCACGTTCAAATTAGAAATGAGGCTCATATTTTTAATAGAAAAAATGATTAAGCATCGGAACAAACTGCCAAAAGCAGTGGCGGCTCCTCTGTCGCTTGTTATCTGCAGAGCAAGGCTGGCTGCCTTGCTGAAAGATGATTCAGTCAAACATGAGTTATTGGGCTCAATAGAGGGGTAACGGAGGGACGTAATGGCCTGTGCAACCCAGGAGGTCAGGTGAGATGAACTAATTTTCTCCTACGGCCTTCAAGTCGGTGAGTTAAGGAAGGTGCATATCCCTGTCTTGCAGATTTAGCTTCACGGTGGCTGTTTCTTTCACCGCATAATGTGACTCGGGTGTTTGGTGATGTGGAGCAGGGCTGTGAGGACAAACCTGCAGCACAGCAGGCTATGGGGCGTTCGGAGGATGCTACATGTCCTCGCTTAGGATGGGGCTGAGACGGTGCCCCTCATCCCCTGCATCTTCTGAGATAACTGGTGCTCATATCTGGCCTGAAAGACAGCAGGAGAGCAGGAGAGTGGAGTTTATAAGGAACAAAATGAGGAAGGTGGGGAAGGGCAGAGCTGCCCTCACTGGGTCTAAACTGAACTAGTCCAACCCTGTGCAGGGATGCTGTGGGACAGTGATGAGATGGGGAGGATGGGGACGATGGTGGCTTTCCAGATGTCTCAGCCAGCCATGCTGCCTGCAGCGCTGAGCTGCTCCGGCTAGTGCAGGGAGATTAAGCAAGGTGGTGGGGGCAGCTGCAAACGAGCACCCTGGCGCAAGGTGCCTGGGAAGGGGAGGGTCGGCAGCAGTCCTGCAGAGCTCAGGAGGAGCACGGCTCCTCGCCCTGCTCCGTCCCAGCTCCCTGTTGCCTCGGCTTTGTGTGCACCCTGCTCCCGACCAGGAGGAGCCGAGTGGTGGCTCAGCACTGGGGTGTCTGCAAGGCACAGGGAAGGCAGAAAAGCAAAATGGACCAAAATGGGATGAGATGGCTCAGGGCTGAAAAAGGGAAGGGGGAGGGGAGACAGGGAGGAAAGACTCATGTGAGACATTAGCGTGAAGGAGAGGAAGCTCCCGCAGCCCTCCTCCGAAGGAGGGATTGACAGAGAGCTTTTGATGAGGAGCCGAATGGAGATAATGTGCCATCAAATGGCGGTGGGGAGGGAGCCGGGAGCAGCTCCCCACGAACCTCTGCCTCCAGCGTGCAGACAGGAGCTTGGCACAGCATGCCCAGAAGCACTTACCTCCCTTAATGGCCGGGCAGAGCCTCCCAGGCTGCCCCATTAGGAGCTGCCTCCCCAGGAGAGCTGGCACAAAGTGCTTGGCCAGCAGTCGGCCACGAAGCCAGCGAGGCCGCCTCCAGCCCCGGCACTCCTGGCCCTTCTGACTGTGCATAAGGCAGGCCCTGGGAGTGCAGCAGGGCAGCACACCAATTTGGGGTGAGACCAGGTTAGTTTGTCTCTTTTTGAAGCCATCTAACTCCTCCAGGAGCAGGAAGAGCCGTGCATCACTCAGGGGGTGTCATGCACGTCTTTGTCAGAAGGTGCTGATGTAGCCCAGGGCAGGAGGAATTGATGGTGCAGTGTAGCAAGTGGTAGGCTTGCAACTGAGCTGGAGATGCAGGGTGTCAGGCTGGTATTGCTCATGGGCAAAGCAGCACCCACCACCCCAGGCTCTCCACCAGCACCCTGCACACAGCGGGCAGAGGTTGAGCTTCTACAGGGCAGGCAGCCCAGCAGATACACAAGAAAAGGGAGGTGCAGCCCCAGCACAGGGCTCCTGCTGGGCAGCTTTTCCCCACAAAAGAAACTAACCCCATCTGCATGTCGGCGGCTGCTGCCAGACACGATGCAGGGCGCGTATCGGCAGGAGGAGCTGGCTCTCCTCGTGCTAGGAGGGGGCCAAGTCGCGTTCACCTACCACTCCGGCAGCAGCACTCCCTGCTTTGCATGAAAGAGGCGCTTTGATTGCTGACATCTGTAGACAATCAGATAAGAATTAGAGTTATTCCTCTCGGCATAAATGGTATTTCTAATCTCATAATCCCTTAATATTGTTCTCACCAGGATGTGGCCGCCGCTAATCCCTGAGAGTTTGTTCTTGGGCAAATTTCAGGGAAGCTGGGGAGGTGCAGGAGGAGGGATTGGCCGCCTTCCCTCCCCTCACCCCCAGAATCCCTCCCGGGTACGAAGCAGGCGCAGAAGAGCTGGTCAGGCAGCAGCCCCTCTTGTCAGCTGGAGGATGCTTCTGCTGGGATGGAGGTGTTTGCAGAGCCCTTTCACCACTGCTGCGAAGAGCCTCCGTGGGTCTTCCTGTCTGCATCCCTGCCCCGGGTTTATCTCTTGGCTGAGCAGCTCTGTGGCACCGGCAGCACGCTCCAGCCTGATTTTGCCGCTTGGCTGCTTTCCGAAAGCAGAGGCTGATCCCTGAGGAACAGCCTGGGGCCTCTATTTGTGTGCTGGAGAGGTGCAGCAAGGGAAGCATCCTACTGCTGTGGGGCTGCAAAGGCCAAAGTCCCAGGCAGCTGAGGGTGGAGGGTGCTTTGTAAGGACCCTGGGCTGCCCTAATTTTGCATCCTCCTCAGGCTAGAGTGGGGAGAACTACTTGGGTTGCTCCTTGCCCCCTGTCTTGTTGTTGGTGCACTGGATACAGATGTGCCTCTTACCAGCAACCCAACACGGCCTTCCCTCCTGGCCACCTTGCAGGCATGGTCAAGGTGGGAAGGGGGCTGGAAACCTCCCGCCATCTACCCAGAACAGGCAGGGATTGCCATTTCTCTTGTCCCTGCTGCATCTTTCCTTCCCCAGCCTGCCCCAACTGTGCTGCACTGGCTCCACTGGCTGATAGCAAATCACAACAGGGGCTTGCACACGAGCTGCCAACAGGAGCTGGGATGAAATCCAGGCTGGGTGGTATCGGGCTCCCCTGCTGCCTGCAACATATGTGCAACCTGCCGTGGTGCAGGGATGGAAAACCTGCCCCAGATCCTGTCCCATCCCAATGTGCGGGGACCCCATTAGCAGCTGCTCGAGGGAGCAGCTTGCAATGCAGAGGTGAACAGAGGGGCTGGGCGTGCCCATCTCTGCAGATACGGCTCTGTGCCTTTCCTCTTTTCTGGGTTTCTTCTGTTTTACAGAAGCTGTTGCTTCTCCTACTGCTTCAAGTTTTTCCCCCTTTTTATTCCTCAGACAGGTTGGAGGGGAAGCAGAACTGCTTCAGCCACGTCCTGGGCATCTTCTTCATCTTAGCGAGGTGAAGATGGCCTGGTAGTGATAAATACTCAACAGGTCTGCCTCTGTCCGTGATGTTTACAGAGCTCCACACTGGTACAACATGCCCACGGCATGGGCATGCAGCGGGGCAGAGAGTGCAGGAGGAGACTGCTTCTCCCGGGGAAGTGTGCCCATCACCATTCCCTCCGTGCTCCTCTCACCAGCATCCTACCTGCCAGGGTACCAGCATCCCTCCCCTCTGCCATACTGAAACCTGTCCATCATTGCCTTGTAGCCCCGAGCAATTTGTTACTATAGCTACATTTTTCCATGCAGGGAGAACTCAGATCTCTGCTGGGCTGAGGTCTTCCTCTCATTTCTGCATGACTGGAAGGAAAGGAGAGGGCTTAGCCTGGAGGCCAGGCATTGCAGACCACGCTGCAGGGATGCCGTGGCGGCAGGACTCAGGACACAGTGGTAAAATGGTGCAGTTTCTCCAGGAGTCCCTTAATAGCTTGCAAACACCGAAACTCTGCAAAATCCCTGGAAGGAGAGGTGTGGATGGTGTTGGCTTGTAATGAGCCAGCGTAACACCACGGTGTATTTCCCTCCTGCTCTCTGAAGGCTGGCAACTGGAGAAGGAGCTGGCAGGTACCCTCATTGCACTGGGAGATGCCAGTTGTTGGGGAGGGATTCCTGAGGGGAATGTATGGGTTTTGCTGTTCACTGGCAACTTCGGAAAAATGCCCTGGAAGTCAAAGTGAGCTGAAAATTTTTGGTGAATCAGGAAGTTAGAGAAGTAAGTGCTTGGGTTCAAGATTTTGCTTGGGTTTTTTTTGTTTGGTGAGGTTTTAGTGAAATTGGAGGAAGCTCCAAAAGGGAAAGCCCTGGAAACTCAACCTTTCATTTAAAATCACTAGAAGCAAAAAACCTGCTGTTGTTGTCATGTTTCCATTGGAAGTGAGCAAGCTGCAAAGCAGCCACAAATGTGTGAAACCTTTTGGCGTGGCCAGATACCTGGTGTTCACCGGGGTGAGGTGCGGGTAGGACAGTTTGCTCCGCGTCCCCATTTGGGTGGCCCCTTGGCTGCAAACAGGTGCTGCCTGCAGGTCTGCCTGCACCGGCTGGGGAGGGGATGGGTCCACAACTGTGGGTGGGTGAGCAAACACCCTCCTGGGCATCATCTGGCATGGGTGCAGAGCTGCCATGGCAGAGCAAGGGCTTACAAAGCTCTGAGAGATGAGAGATGAGAGGGAGATGGGTAAATGCGTCTGGGACTGTGCGTCTCTGCCCATTCCCGTGCTAGGACAGTGCTCTCCCCCTTCCCTGGGATCTCCCTCCCTGCAGGACCACCATCCCTCTGCCCAGAATTTGGCCTTGCCCTATGCCAAATCCTGGCAGAGAGCCCCTGAGGGCAGGTAGACAACCCAACCTGGCCTGGGGGAAAGCTTTGGCCCCAAGCTGTGCGAGCACGCTGAAAGATGCTGTAGGGAATTGCATCTGCAGTGGGAGAGCAGTGATTGCATCCCCTAGACTCTGATGACCTCCAGAAGTGGATTGCGCCTGTGTTATCTCCATCCCCGTGGACAGCCCAGTCCCTATCTCTTAAAGCTTGTTCAAACCAGCCCTTTTTCTCCTCGGGGCTGGGATAACATCTCCGCACACAGCCGAAGGCTCTCCTGGCTCCACAGTAATCACACAGAGCCGCACCAGGAAAAGCAGGTAATTCAATTCAGGCCCCTGTTTTCCCCCAGCAAGCAGATGCAGCAAGATGGCAGTCCTGCAGAGACTTTATTTGGGGCAGGGGGCAGAAATTTCGGTCTTGATCTTCCTCATAGCAGCCGCCAGTATATGGCCGCTGAGCTGGGGATCCGCTCCCCCCATTCAGGCATGCCTCACTGGCTTATCATTTCCAATCCTATCAGAAACAAAACTGCTGCAGCTTAATGCTTCATTACAGGCTGTTATGTGTCTCCTGCACTGCCCAAGAGAGCAGCAAGGAGGGCTCTGACTCTATTTAATAACTGTTTCATGGTTCCTAATTGACAGATAAAAATGCTACTAACTCAGTTTCATCGAACATAATCCATGGGCAGGAGTGGCACTGCCCTTCTGGAGCCCAGGCAGCAGCACGAATTTTGATCCATTATTTTGACATGGGAAATCCATAATGCGCCGATGTGCCATTGCAATGACAGGTTTACACCTCACTTTTTCCTCTCTTGGTTTTGGCTTTCACAACCTTGGGGGAAACCCTTGAGGAGGGATTTAGGGAAGGGTAGCTGGGGCAGACAGAAGGAGTGAGATGGTGGCTGGTGCTTCGTTTCGGGGGACTGTTCCCTCAGGGGTCTGCAGCACCCCGGACATGGTGCTTCGCAGCGAGGGTTGGCTTTGCAGCACGTTCCCGTGGGGCTGCGTCTCTGGTTGCCTCAGGGCCATGCCTCACGCTGGCGGGTCCCCAACCCCAGGACTGTCACCCTGTGGCTGTCAGGCTGAGCCACACTTGTACCTGGGGAAGATCCACCAAGCCTTTTAGCTCTGATAGGAAAGCACCCGTACTTGCTCAGATGAAACAGGAAGGGATTTATTCTTGCAAATTCAGAGATGTCGGGAAACCAGGGCATTTCTTCGTGCACTGTGTGTTTAGCAGGATCTCCTCAGTGCCTGGAGGTTTCCCCTGCCCCTTTTTGCTGGTGCAGGTGACCAAGTGACCCAGACTTCTTCCATGCTCTGCACTGAGAAACACCAGCCAGACAAACCCCTGCTCTCCCCAGCGATGCACGTGCAATCACACAGCCAAGAATGCAGGGCCAGGATGTGCAAATAGTAATGAGGAGTGTTGCAGAGGTGGGATTCAAAAGCCACGTGCTGGACCTGAAACCTGCTATTCAACCCAAACACTTGGGGATTTGCTTTATTGGTTCCCACCTGGGGCCAGCACTTGAAAAAAGTCTTTGGAAACGAGATTTTTCAGGGTTTCCCCTCCCATCACAGTGACTGGAAACTTAAATACCAGCTGGGAGTCTCACAGGTATTGGAGAACACCAGAGGGGCTGAATTGCACCTGGGGTAGAAGCAGAGTCGTGGCATGAGCAGAAGTGGAGTTGCAAAGGAGAAGTAGTGTAGAGAGCCCGTAGCTCTGTGCAGAGCGAAGTGAATCTGACCACGGCTTGAGGCATCCTGGGAGGATGAGAGGTTATTAGTAGTGAGCACTTCAGGGATAACACAGAAGATATTGATTTAAATAAAAATCACCATAACAGCAGCTCTAACAGGACCCTGTGGGTCACTTGGAGGAGAATCAGAGGCAGCAGAGCTCCAGTGCTGGCACACTTGAAGCATTTCCTAGCTGCAAATATCATGCTGGAAAGAGCCAGGACTGCTGCCCATGCTCCTGAGCGGCCAGGGACAGGGACAGCGGCGCAGGGGCTGCACCAGGGTGTGTGGCATGCACCGGGATGCCTAGAAAGCATCACTGCAGCAAGGTTAGGGGCTTGACCCACTGTGACCCTCAAGGGCAAGCCGGACCGTTTGCAGCACTGCCGGGAGCAGCAGTGCCAGGAGATGGATATCCGTGATCTCAGCCAGTCGCAGGGCCATGATGGTCAGATTCCCATGGTGTGAGTCAGCTGCATTCCTCCCCAGGGTCAGCGAACTGCGCCGGGCTTCAGCGGCCTTGGCTGTCTCCGGCCACGACGCTTGCAGTGATTAACTGCGCTGAGGATGCTCAGTTTGGGTGGACAAAGCAAAGGCTAAGGGGCTCCAGCTGGCTGGGGACAGCTTCAGCTGCTCATCCATGGGAGAGGAGAAGAGTGGTCTCTTGGCCACTCTTCATACCAAGAGTGCTTTTATCAATGGGGTGTGAAGGGGTGATAAAATGCTATCAGCTATCTCCATAGACAGCTAATCCATCGCTATGGATTTGTTGTTAGGGAGTCCGGCAGACCCGTACAGTTCCTTGTAGCCAGCTGTAACTCTCGTGCCGTGGTACAGCCACCTGCAGCGCCAGCTGCTCTCGTCGTGATGCAGAGCCGTGTCATGCCATGCCATCGGCAAATGGAGACATGATGCAAGATAATAGCCAAGCCATTGAGATAAAATGCGTCTTAGCATGTGACAGAAGGGTTTCTCCACTCTGGGGATTTTTCTGCTTGAAGTTTTTTGGCTTGTGCTTTTCTCTAAATGAGTCTTTCCTCCCGATCACTGAGCTTCCATGGGAATCAGGCATTTTGCAGAGGAAACGTCCCATGCCCTTCAGCTTTCCCATCAAATATGATGGGCAGACCATCTGTAGAACCTGCAGCACAGACAGCTGGGGTTGTACCAAGGTGGCTTCACATTACCAGACCTCTGTCACTATGTCCCTCCCTGCTCAAGGGAATTTGAACCACCTGGAGCAGCTCCTGCATCGAAGACACGGCTTCCCTGGGGCCAGCCAGCAGCCTGGTACTTGTATAGAGCAGGTACTTGTATAGTGCATGGCTCAACCCAGCACATACGTGCGGTACAGTGGGTGAATGGAGATAGCAATTCAGCCTGGATCCTGCCCGCTGGGTTGTCTCAGGAATATTACAGACCCGACCAGTTGCTCCCTGAGGACCAGAGAAGGTGGGCAAACCCACCTGCGTGATATAGCTGCAAATTTTGCCACTGTTGGGAGTGGCAAACACCAGGCGCTGGAGCTCCCCAGCGCTTTGTGCGGGGTTTCTGCACCATGGTACCTCAATCTCCGCTTGCACTCAGGCTCTGCACAGTCATTCAGGTTTAATGTCTCTGTAAATGATGCACATGGGTTTTTTTCCAAATCAGCGTGACCTTCTTGCAGACGCGGAACTCCTGGTTCAGTGCTGCCAGTGCTTCGCAGCCCTCCAGCAGCTCTCTGCACCCACCGCAAGGTGCTCATTTCAACATGGAAAACCCCAAATGGGGCAAAACCAACAGAGATGCTCCACAAGCAGCCAAAATCCAATTATCTGGGGCTGTACAAGCCCTGCTGTCAGTCCCAGCTGGCAGTACCATGAGCCTGGGGTGAGGCAGCATCCGCAGCAGGGATAAAGATATTTCCAACTCTCTTAGAGGTCAGTTTGCAATGCTGGGATACTCTCCAGCTAAACTACTTGGGTTTGGATTTCCACTAACCCACCTCCTTTCCGTGTATGTTTTAATATCCCAGCAAAAATGAAACCATCGGCTGCTTTAACCAGCTCCTTGCCTGGAACTAAATGACTAACTTCTAACCACTGGTGGTCCTGGGGTGGCTTGTCCCAGAGAGAGGGTAATAGAGAGTAAAACTGTAACCCAGGAGCAGTGGCCGAACAAGCAGCCTTGTCCCCGAGCACTGTAAGGGGACTGACTCCGATGTCCTTGTGCCACCGGCAGAGGCAGGTGTGTACATCCCCTGCAGCATCCCTCTGATGTGGGATGTGAGGGAGAAGTGGGGAACCGCTGCCGCCACCTGCCCTGCTGCGTGGCCCCTGCCAGGGCGCTGCCCTGAATTAATCCCTCTTTGAAGGGCAGCAGAGCTGCCAGGAAAGTATTCATCCCTGATTTAAAGACTTCCAGTGGCAGAGAATCCATTGGAGCCTTTGGCGAGCTCTTCCAGGGTTTAATTACCTGTGTGTCAAAAACGTTCACCATTTTTCGTGATTGAATCTGTGCAGCTTTGGCTTCATCCGCTTGGGTTCATGCTGGCAGATGGAGGGTCAGAACAGTGGGGTCGAGCACACCATCCACACCACTGAGCCACAACCAGCCCGGCTTGGCACATCATGCCCGCCCTAGGCGACAAAGGTGTTTGATGGGCAACCTGTTTGCAAAGTTAAGGGGCTTTCTAGCACAGGTGCATTGGCTACCCTCCCTGTACAGCCATGAAGATGCTGCAGACAGTCGGGTACCCCATTTAGAGGAAAGACTCGATTTGCATTCCCCAGGTGCTTCTCTGTCCCCATCAAGCACAGCAAGAGTGGAGACAGACGGCTTGGCCCATCCAGCTCCTTTCCAGGTGGTTAAAGATAGGTAAAGGCAACCCTGAGAGCATCAGCCCAGCCCTTCGGAGAGGTGAATCCATCCAGCTCTCCATGGGCTTCCTTCAAAGCCTCTCTCCCCGAGCTTGGCTCCCATGAGGTTGTCCTCTGATCCCGCTGGCATCCCTCCTGACTCAGGGCTTGGGCAGGGCAGGATCTGCCCCGCACGCCTCCGTCACTGGGGGAACGGCACCCCGGAGGGGATCACTGGGTTGAACAAGCATGAGCTTGTGGATGTTTGAGCAGAAACAGGTTCTAGGCCAAAGTGGTCAACACCGGGGCATTTCGTTAAAGCCACATGGGGAAAGGGCTCTGCAGCCACAGAAGCTGCAGGCAGGTCTGGTGATTGCCCAGGCATGACCCCCTATGAACACCATTAGCATCCCCCATGTATAACACCATCGGCACTAATGTCTCTGGATTACAAGCAGTGCAGGGTCTCTAACAGCCTCGTTTATCCCAATAGGACAAGAGGAAATGGCCTCAAGTTGTGCCAGGGGAGGTTTAGACTGGACATCAGGAAAAACTTCTTTACTGAAAGAGTGGTCAGGCCTTGGAACAGGCTGCCCAGGGAAGTGGTGGAGTCACCATCCCTGGAAGTATTTAAAAGACGTGTAGATGAGGCGCTTAAGGACATGGTTTAGTGGGCATGGTGGTGTTGGGTTGACGGTTGGACTCGATGATCTTAGAGGGCTTTTCCAACCTTAATGATTCTATGATTCTATGATTCTAATAGCCGCCCGGCAGCCACTCCAGGGCTGGGCACAGCCTTGCCCCCGCGCATTGGTGCACAAGAGCTGAGCCTATGACTCACGTTTTCTAAATCCTGCCCTGTTTCATGCCTTGAGAGGCATCCCGCATCTTGAGAGGCTTTTGGCCGTGCTGGGGCCAACATCCCCATCTTGGGTATAAACCCCCAGCTCAGGCAGAGCCTTCCTCCCTTCTCCAGCTCTTTGGGATTTCGGGTGGCTTTCCTTACCGAGATCTATTGGTAGAGTTACTTTTCATAGCACATACGTGACGTGGAGTGGGATAGACCACTCCACTCTGGCTGGCACGTTATAAATCTCAGTGAAGAAAAAATGCAAAGGGCCAGGAGGGTGGGGGGTGAAAAAAAGCAGAAGGAAGAGACCATTTTCCCAGAGCCCGAAGCAGGCAGGGTGGGGAGCGGGAAAGGCAGGGTCGTATGCCTCACTGGGGCAGAGTGTGCAGTTGTTTATACTGGAAATGAGTTTCTGTTTATTGCAAGCTATGGTGGGGAGACCACAAAGTGAATGTAAAACAAAATGGGAAGGGTGTGGGGAAAGTCAGGGGAGGGGGAGCGGGTGCCTTTGACAAACTCCAGAAGTCACGTCCAGTAATAAATCAAGCCGGGATCTGTCCCGGGATACAGGACCCAGAACATCTGCTTGGGCTGCGGGGAAGCCGGGCGGGCGAGGAGGGCTCTCCCAGCCCTGCCTGGGGCCAGGCAGGGGGACAGGGCAGCTCAGCCACCCGTGGGTGCTGAGCCCGGCGATGCTCACGTGCAGGCAGAGGTGGGCTGAGCACCTGAGTTCACCAGGACACATGGGGAGATGCACGCAGGTCCAAGGGATTTAGCAGGCATCCTCAGTCAGCCTCCCCATTCTCAGTGGCCATCCCTTGGCTGCTCTGTAGCTCCATTTCCTTGGCTGTAAGGTGGCACAGGGTGCTTTTCTCCCATTTATCACTTCTCTATTGCAGCAAATACCACGTGGGAAGGCAACTCCTGCAATGTCTCAGAGCTGGGGCATGGCATAGGTGCCACTGGGCAGGGACGTCCCCTG
>NW_009187059.1:23222-34205 GCF_000690835.1 Fulmarus glacialis | reverse complement strand
GAATAGCGTGTTAATGGGGCTGCTGGTGAAATCAGAGACAAATCTCCCAATAACCCCACCGGGGCCAGTATCGCATCTATTCTTTGTACAGGCTTTGAAGGTATTAAGTGCTAAGGATTTTGGTTTGACATCTGAATCCAGCTGCATTGTTGTGGGAAGCCCTTGCAGATTATTGATGTAGACCAACCTTTCATATGTATTCTATTGCCGTGGGTTTAGTGCTTCGGAAAGGTGATGGACGCTTGTTTTGCAGATTTAAGCATTCCCCTCCTCTTCTTCCTTTTCTTTTCCCCTTCCTTAGAAAATGGATCCTATTAACTGCTGCAGATGACACAACACATGCCAATACATTTGCAACCCATTTGGCTCACAGCGAGGGCTGCGTTCAAGCTACAAACTTCCCCAAGGGTCCAAGTAAAGCATCGGGATGGGGAGGAGAAACAAAGACTGTGCGTCTGCCCTCCAGGTCCTTGCCCAGTTCTTGCCTTTCCAGCCCATATTAGTGCAGAAAGCAGGAGGGACAGCCACAGAGATGCGTGTGTGAGCTACGACCTCAAAAGTCATTTGCATTTCATTATGCTGGGCCGTGGCTGAGCTGCTCTGCCATAACGCCATAGGTGCTACTATGGGAACTGCTCTTCAAAAATGCCCGTGAACAACTTTCTGGGCACAGGGAGGTACCAAGCATCTCGCTGTTGCAGACAAACCCCAAATCCTCCCATACTGGATCCTGGGCAGGTTCAACCCCATGTCACTGCTGGAAAGGTCAGAAACTTTGGCAGCATCGCAGCATTTCTGTGCTTACTCCAGGCATGCTGCCTTCCTTCCCGTGCTGCTGGTGACACGTGTGCCATGGGACAGACCTAGCTGCATTGACATTCACCCAGACAGCGCTGCGTTCTCTGCTTCAGGAGAGGATAGCAAGGTATTTGGGTAAAACCAGACTGCCCTGCCCTGTCTGTTTTTCCCCAGCACATCCTTGCAGCTCTCATCTGCAGCCAAGCCCCTGCTCTCAGACCTGTCCCCACTGCTCACCTCATCTCAGAAGGATGCTGAGTCGTCTGTGTGCATCGAGGGGAGAGTTGTCCCTGTTGCAGGAGGCATTTGCAGTGCACGCAGCAGCAGTGTGCTCCCGGTCCACGACAGGGCAGTGGGCTCATGTGAGCTAGGACACCACAGCATCCTTCTGCTGCTGGCAAGGTCAGGACCATAGGGCTTGCTCTTCTGCAATTTTCTGTGCAACGCTTCAGAGAGCACAGCAAAATCCTTCAGTGATTCTAATAACATTTCCCTCCAAAGCTCTAGGGTATTTCCTCACCGTCCCAGTGAAGTAACGCTTCAGGTCTGCTGAAATCCTATCAAATACCTCCTGAAATCCCCTGGAGCCCCTACGACAGTTTATTGAGAGTCCAGGACTGTTTGACCTTGGAGGGGGTGAGAAAGACAGGGGAAGAAAGAGCAGCCCTGGACTTCTCTGCCAAAATCCTTGATCCTGTGCTGAGCCTTTTGCAGAGACCATAACACAGCCAGGAATCAGTCCCAGTCCATTGGTGGGTTATCCGGGCACCATGCCCTCCTCTCTCCTCTGCCCCAGGTCTCCTGAGGGTCTTCTGCTGCGCTGGGCAGTGCCACTACGTGCACAGTGCGGTGCCTCCCCAAAAAAAGCACCAGTGCCCTGATCACCTGTGCCCGGTGCCCGTCCTGGCATCCTGCCCCCCTCGCCCTGCCCAAGAGGGGACCTCTTGGGGACCTCCAAGTGACAGCTCAGTCCCCAGCTCTGGTGCTTGGCGTTTGCAAGAGGGTTGCCCACCCCATGGGAGATCTGTGCTGGGGGTTCCCGCCAGCCCTCAGGAAATAATTAAAATATTTATGAAAATATTTTTTGTAACAATAACTGTTTGTTATTTGTTCTTTCTTGGAAGCAAATCAGAGGATGCGTGAGAAGCCACTGTCCTCTGTGAGGAGGGAGAGACTGTGCTGAGCATCCAGGTTATCGCTGCTGGGGCAGGGCCAGCAACGATGCCGCTTTCGCCACTGATCTGGTGCCGATGCACTCAGGAAAAGTGCATTCGCTTCTGGGGGTTTCATTATTAAAAGGCCATCGATAAATTACAGGGAATCCAGAGGAAAATTGATTAAAGGATTAGAAGATAGCGTATGACCTAAAGGGGAGATTAAGGGAATTTAGTGAGGTGCTCACTGCAGAGCAGAGCTGGGGGAAGCAGGGAGGGAAGAAAATGAAAACAACCTTGCAAAGATTTTACAGGTAGTGATTAGAGCAGGTGATAACAATCGCTTTGAGTAATCAAGTCAGTTTGTGCTTCATGCTTCGTTTTGCAAATTGTGGGCTCTCATACAGGTGGGAAGGGGCCCCCCGAGCCCCTTCAGCTGTTCGAGCTGTCCTGGCCAGGAGCATCCCGTGGGGTTTGCTCGCTGCCACTTGTGGGGATTTAAGTGGTGAGCCAAGATTTGAGGAAGATGAGCGTCATTTTCATAAAGCAAAGAGCCTTTTTTAGCTCCATTTCTTTACAGATGGGCTGAATAATGGGACCTCCCTTGAAGTCAGCTGAGTAAAGGATGCAGCTATTACTTCCAAATGCAGTGAAGTCTGGGGTTGTGTGACTTACATCATCCCAAGGATCTCATTGCCGTAAGATAAGAATGAGACCAGGGCCCGATTCAGACCTGAGGATAAAAAAAAAGACATTTGTAAAGAGGGCAGTGGTGTCAAGCAGTGGTATCTCAGCCCACCTTTTGCAGAAATGCCACACTCCTCTGGGTTTCGTCCCCGTGAAGGACGCCCTGTTGGGTGAGCTGCAGAGACTGGTGCTCTGAAGTTGGGCTCCCTCCTCCTTCCTGCCTCCATCCCATGGTACCAGCAGCACACACGAAGATTTAAGCTTCAGCTGGGGACCCTCCTGCTGTTAGTGACATGTCTTACGTAGTATTTTCTCAAAGCCAGAGAGTGGGCAGCTAAGGACTGGTGTGGGGACCTCATTTTCTGGGACAAATTAAACATCTTCCCTGATGCATGTCATTAATGGGCTAGCAGCATCCCTGAGAAGCCTGAACAGCACCACCAACCAAAGCCACCCCCTGGGGTGTCCGTCTTGGCCCCAACCCCACCAGAGTCCGGTGCTGTGGTTTTCCAGGGTGTATTACGCAGAAGGACATGTGGGATGGGCAAGGTGGCTTCACTAGAGACACCAAGGAGGCTGCAGGGACTCGCACAGATTCGAGGTGGGAACAGCAGGGAAAGAAGCCATATGAGGCTCCTTCTGATCCTGTGTCAGCTTTCTACAGCTAACTCTGGCATCTCTCGGGGGACCTCTGGTTCCAGCCCAGCTGTTTTCGCAAGGTGCCGGCAGTTGGTTTCCCAGCAGGACTGCACCAATGACACGAAGCTGGGTGAAGCCACCAGCATTGCAAGGGCCAGGGCTCTCTCACACGAAGGGCTGCATGGTCCTGGAGCTGAGGGACAGGCATAGGCTGCAGATCAGCCCCACGGAGCAGCGTAGCATCTCACCAAGAGAGCAGTGGTGCGGGGCAGAAGGGCAGTCCCGAGGATGTGAGTCGGTGGCCAGGAGATGCTGAGTCTGCCTGAGCAAACCCGGATGCAATCTGAATGGCCAAACACAGGGTCAGCTCGAGGATGAGCAAATGGCTACGCTGCCTGTGCAAGCAGCCGGTGCGCAGATGGGTAGCTGCACACACATGCCCACTTTCAGGTCTTCTGTCCCGACTGAATCCAAGGTGGAGCAGCCGGTGTAGGCTGGAGGGTGCTGTGGAGTCTGCCTTGTAAGGGGATGGGAGCACAGCCTGCAGCGTTTCCTCTAGCAAAACGTGGGAAAAAAAGAGGAGAGGGTGGTTTTCTGTAAATGCTGAAGGAAAGGAGCTTCTTCTACAAAAGCCAGTGCTGGTGCAAGAAGAAAGTGGATGGGGGTATGTCTGGTTACTAACCGCTCCTGCCCAGGCAGGAGAAGAGAAGCCCAAAAATATCCCTTTCTCTGCTCCAGAGAGTCAGAAATCTCTTACTTCTTCCTTTCCATTCTCTGTGGAGTGAGAGACCCCTCTGCCAGCAGGTACCCCCCTCGCTGGGGTAATGTGGAGAGCAGCCTGGGGAATAGCAGAGCAGAGAAGGGGATGTATCCAGACTGCATCTCAAGAGGGCTGAAGAGAGAAGAGGCATTTTTGGAGAGCTGCTGGCTGTGAGAGGCAGCCCACACTCCCCCGCTGGGAGTGATAGCTGGTAATATTCGTGGCTAGCTTGTTGCTCGGTACATGACAAAGTGCTTGTAGCTTCCCTCCAGAGGCTCCTCCTGGATAAATATACAATTTTCAGGAATTCTGGTGGGACAGCTTTGCTGAGGATACATGGCTGCTGATGGTCCCAGTTGTGTCTGATTGCACCTGGTATTTTCCCTGTCCTCTCCATCTGGAGAGGCCGGGAGAACGAATTGCTTTCTTGCAGCCTTTAAATAAGGTGATGGAGGGGGCAGGGGCATTGCACGGGATAGATCAGGCAGGGGTTTTGTGCCTGGAGCTGGGAAAAGAGGGAGAAAGAGGTGCTGAGTCCCCTTCTGCAAGCTCCGCAGGCATGGAGGCAGCAGCAGGGGGCTGCCACAGCACAGACCCTTGGGCTCGCCAGTACCTGCTGGGGAGCCCTCAGGGGCACCCCGCATGCCCCCTGCACAGCCGAGCCAGGGAAGGCACTGCCCTCCCGCACAGCAGGCACGGATGTTCCCTCTCTCTGGCTGGCAGCTTTTCTAGCTGAGCTTCTGGAGGAGATTTCCAGGACTCCGCACAGATTCGGGCTCCAGGGCTGCATGTTGCTCACAGCTGGTGTGGGCTGAGACCAGGCACGGCAGAAAACACTTCAGAGCAGTTTTGGGCTGCTCTGATCAAGCCTTTTATTGAGGGGTACCAAAGGAGGCAGCAACTCCTCTCTGGAGATTGGGGCTCTGATGTGCTCCCAGGTGCACCGACCACAAGCTCCTTGGGGTGAGGAGCAGCTGCTGGGGGACCCATGTGGGTGCTAGGAAGCATTTTCCCCCTGCATTGCCTTGGCATGGTGCATTCAGCCCCATGTTGAGGAGAAGGGTCCCCTGAAAGCAGAAACTATTTTGGCACGGACTGGAAAACCCTATGCAATTCATGCCCCGCATCCTTTCCAGCCATTTTAGAAAGGTTAGGCTCAGCATTTGGGTAGGAGCTGCAGGGGCGTCAAGCTCTCCTTCCCAGACCCCAGCGGCGGAAAGCCCCATGGCTGCTCTGAGAAAGCAAAGAGCACATCAGCCCCCTGCTCTCCGTGCTGGGGCTGCAGCCCCTTCCCCACCGGCTGGGCACGGCAGCCTAGTGCCCCGGGATGCTCCAGCCCTGAGCCATGGGCAGGGACACACTCTCCATCCCCAGAGCCTCCTTTGGCTCCGTTTGCTGGCACCTTCCCCTGGGAGCTGCACAGTCGCTCACCCTACGCTGCTCTTCAGGTCTCCAGGAGCTGGATGGAGGCCCGGCACGCTCAATCCCAGAGCAGCCGGTAACGAGATTTGGTCATTACTGCCCGGGGCTATGTGCGAACCAGTGACCTGGCTCTGAAATGGTTTATGTTACATGCAAATCCCCTTGCAGAGGTGTTGGGGGAGGAAAGCCGGCCTCGCCGTGAACTCCCCGGGCTGGAGAGCAAAACCCAGCGCTGCAAAGGGCTTCCCGTGCCCGGCGCGCTCGCCGTGCTGTCGCGTCCTGCCTTGCTGGTGTACCCCTCCCGGGTGTGCCGCACCGAGCACCGTGGGCCCCGGCCTCACGCGAGGCCTGGCGGTGCTACCGTTATACACAAAACAATAATCAGCTGCCGTAACGAGGATGCAGAGTAGCTGAGCTGGCTTCCCTGCTGTTGTGCCGGCTCCAAGTAGAAACAGCTGCATTTGGTTTGGTTAAATGTTTTATTTACTCCCAATTATCCCAGATAACAGATTTGCTTTCTTTTGTTCAATATTTAATACTGTTTCGGAGCAAAGCTGCTCTTTGGTTTCCGATGGAGGATGGGAGGATTAGGCAGGACTTTCTGCTGTGGTGCGGTCCCAAGCGAAGGCTGGAGGCATCCAGCATCCCCTGCGGTCCCTAAGGCCCAGCATCCTGGCCCGTGGGGACAACGTCACCTGCAGAAGCACAGTTGGGTTTGGGGTGCCGGTGTGCCGGGTGGGATCTCCAAGGACCCGCTGGGCATTGCCCTGGGACAGCAATGCTGCCCAGCACTGGCGCTGCTGGAGGCAGTCGGCTCTGCAGCTGGGAGCAAGTCTGTCATGAGCGCGGGATGCCCGATGGTTCCACCTGCCTAAATCACCTTCCCAAAGCATCCCGCACCTTGGGGAGCATCTCTGGAGAGGGCTGCCGTGCCAGCTGGCCACCCCACTCCATGCCACGGTTGCTGGAGCCCCTCTCCTCTTGCTCTTTCCTCTTGCTGCTTAACCAGGCTTGCTTGCTAATTTTTTGAAGGCTTGAGAGCTGTCAGGTTTGAAGAGCACGTCTGCTGTGCTGTGAGTAGCATGGCCTCGAGTGGTGCAGGATGAACCAGACTCCAGTGAGCCTGTTATCACGCTGTCCCGCTGTGAGGCAGCTTTTAGGGCTAGGAGCTTGCACTGCGATTTGGGCTTAAAGCGGGGCTCTGAGCTCTCTCTTTTCTATGAGTAATGCCTCACCCCAAAATTTACAGTGCTGCCTCTTGACACACACGCTGAATTTTCTGCAAGGGAAATGAGAAAATCCATAGCTTGGTTTACGAGCCCCAATCAGTGTAAAACAGGGCCTTTTAGAAATTTATCTTTTGCTGAGTCCACCTTTTTCTCTGGCACCTTCTGGGGAATAAATTCTTGCTCTTTGAGGTTGGGGAAGTGGCTCCTAGATGGCAGCGGGGCCGGGGGACTTTGGTCACAGCTGCAGGTGTCCCTGGCCAGTTTTGGGAGCTCCCAGGGAGATGCTGCAGGATGAGGGTGTCGGGGCTGGGCTGGGTGCTGGCTAAATGTGGGCAACTCTGGTGTTCAGCTGGGATGGCTCACGCTCCAGAGGGATATGTCTTTGGTGTCTAATTTCTAAGGGAAGGAATGTCCCCATGAAGACGTCCCTTGCTAAGGTTGGGGTGGCTTAGACTGACTGGGAGAGATCTAAACCCTGTCTTCATCACTTGCCCAGGTCACCCAGGAGGTCAGTGAGGGACAAGCCCGTCTCACCTTGTGCCCCTTCTCCCCTGGGCTCTCTAATTCTCTCTCACATGAATTTTGCTGCATTAATTTAAAAAAAAAAAGCTTGCTTAATCCTTCTTGAAGAAGTGGTGGTTATGAACATGATGTTCCCAGAGCACAGAAGCACGATGCAGGGGAGCATCGCCTGCCTCCATACTGCCCCGCCACTGTCCTTCGCACCCCTCCTCATCCTCACCCTTACCCAAGAACAGCCTGGACAAGGGGTAACAGAGCAAAATTGGAGCTTCATCTCCCTCCCTTTCTATGGCTACAGCGGCATCCCAACATTTGGGGCAGTGGAAGGGACCGTCCCCAGCCACAGCCATGCTGCACTCCAGCACAGGTGGTGCACAGCAGGCGGATGCTCCCCTGATCCGCCGGGCAGTAGAAATACGATTTATTCATCATTGTTTTCTTTGTTGTTTCCTACCAGACTGCTGTACACAGACAATTTTAGGAAAGCGACGTTAGATAAATAATACATTGTGCTTGCAGGCAGCATGTGCATAACAAAAGGATCTGCGTAGGTGCGTGCGCAGACGTGTGGGGTGTGCTGCTCTTGTGCACGTGTGCCCACGTGCTCGGGGCTGGCATCTCGCGCCCAGCTGGGTCTCCATTGTGCCCTCCAGCCTCTGCAGCTTTGCTTTCAGTCACTTGGGTGCCTTTGTACTTATCAGCACGTACCCACCACCTGCAAGGTCATGGCTGTGGTGCGAAAAAAGTCAGCAGGTGAGGATGTGGAGAGCATGTTAGGCACAGTCAAGAGATGGGGCAGCTGTGGGCACTGGGGAGAGGCAGGGATGCCAACTGCCGGCGTCTGGCGGCAGAACAGCATCAGTGCTGGTGTTGTCCCCCAGCGCGGGGCAGCACGGTGATCCTGCCGACGTGCAGGCAGGCTGTGTCACGGCTGTAGCTCTAGCACAAGCACATGCTGCTGTCACGGACCCTGGAGGCTTTGCTGGCCTGAGACCGGGATGATGAGTTACGCAGGTGACCCCACAAGCCCGGTGCCTGAATGTGCCCCGAGTGCACCAGAAGAAATACCTCCTACAGAAGTGTTTGAGAGGCCTCTTAAAACTTTTATTGGTACAATTTTTTGTATCACTCCACCTGTGGAGCAAGGCATCTTTAGTACGTTCAACCCTCAGCAGGAGAGGAAAATTATAACTCATCCATTTCGGAAACATCTAAAAATGACCTAAAATAACTTTTCTATATATAAAAATGCCACGATTTTAATGTCCATTATCTCATGACCTAGCAGGGCTAGGAAAAGCTATTGTAGATCATTTTTAGTGGTTTCTAAAACAGATTGGTCACACTTTTCCCCTGCGCAGTGGGACTCAGGGTACAAGGACGACTGGGCTTTAGAGATGGGGAGGGAGACAAAAATCTGTGTCTGTGCTGATGCATCCAGAGCTGTTTCATCCTCAAGGAGCATTTGTTGTGCTCTCCCCAGCTGAGCAGAGATGCTGGAGCTGGTCAAGCAACAGCTATTTCCAACAAGCCGGAGAGACAGTAGTCAAATGGATGCAAAACCTGGGGCACTGTGTGGTGGTAAAGCCAATCCCGTCCCTGCCACCAGGCTTCTGCGGGGTCTGCAGAGACAATGATGCTGGTACCAGCTTTCACTGCCTGTCGCAGGTCCAAATTTTGCTGGAACATCACATGGCTTGCGAGCACCATGTCCAGGTGGGATGCACTCAGCTTTAGTGCAGTCTTTCATCCCCTTGCCCCAGGCTTTTGCAGCAAGGCTGGTTGCAGCCCAAGCCATTCCGAAGCCACCACGGCCGGGCATTAAACACGACGGGTTTGCAGAGAGGACATCAGCAGAGCACGTGGGAGAAGTGGCTTCCTGCCATGCGAGAGGTTAATAGACAGATTAGAGAGGGCAGGCACTGTTTGCAGTGAAAGGAAAGGAGCTCTGCCTTTACAGAGTTCAGCAGCTCCATGAGGCGACTGGGAAGTAAATATTTGCTAGGATTAGGGAAGCTGCGTGCAGGAGCTCAGGGAGAAGTGCCCGTGCAGGGGCAATGTGTTGCTCGGGCTGTTTTCAGCGTCCGGCAGCGGCCAAGATCTCGACATCGGCTGGGGGAGGATGGAGGAGGTTGGAGCGGGACACCCCACACCCAGAGGCACTGCCCAAAGCCTCAGGGCAGAAAAAGCCTTTAATGCTCCCTTGATGGCTTTGTTTTCCTCCGCTGCCTTTCTTGCTCTCTCGATCGCCCGACAGGCTGGCCCACCTCCAAAGACAGCATTACAGAGTGCCGGATCGATTGGAGCCTGCAATTTTATTTGCTGTCTTTAAGAGCCTTTGATGGGCAGTATGAGCTGTGCCAGTGAGCGCCTTTCCTGGGAGAGGAGGGGAGAGGAACGGGGTTGCAAGCCACTGTCTCCCATAGGGAGATGGGGACCCTGCCACCAGCTTGGAGAAGACACCATGTCAGGGTGGGCAAAGACAGCCCTTCCGATGCACCATGGCAGCTAAGATGGGGCTTGCAGCCCTCTCCTTCATGGTGCCTGGTGGTCATGGTCACAGTCACTCGCATGGTGTCATGGTCACCGCCCCGAGTGGCACATCACACTGGCCCCGCGCTCTCCCGTGGGGTGGACTTTCTGCCCATCAAGGTGCAAAGTGGGGCAGTTGCATGACATTCCCTTCCCAAAATGCCTGTGGCTCTGGGACTGACGGCTCTTTGGAGAGATGGAGGTGGCAGGAGTGTCCCCGTGAGACAGCTTGTCCCTGCCCAGAAAAAGAGGGCGATGGCTGGGGTGAGACAGAGGCTTCATAGAGCAGCATCACTTTAGCTGCAGTGGGCTGAGCATGCTGCATGGGCACCAGGGTGGCAGAGATACAAGGGTCATTTTGTCCCTTTTCCCCAGGCTCTCCTTCCACCTCTGGCTTGCTAAAAGGCACCAGAAGATGAAAGGTGGAGGATGCTGTGGGCACAGAGGCTAAGGGCTGCATTTGGGGCCTCAATCTTGGAGAAGAGGACAGGATCTTCAAGGCATTCAAGGTTGTGAAAATGGGGCATCTTCAAAGGCTGATGCAGAGTGGGGATGGAAGTGGAAGGCAGTTTGGGCAGCACCCCTTCTCCCAGCAAAGTGAACCTGGAGACATCAGCCCACCCCAGCCTCCTTGGTGGAGGAATTAGCGCGGATCACCAAGAGCCAGATCCGGCGTAATAGAGAGAAATTATCCTCAGGTGGACTAATTGCGATTCAGTAGCAGTGCAGCATTTGGGGCTGTGCGGATAGGGCAGAGCCTCCTCGTTGGGCAGGGACTGCGCAGGACTTCAGGGATGCTCGCCGAAGCCTCGGCTGCCTCTACCCGGCTTCCCGGCTGGCTGCTGGTGTGACAGCTGAGCACAAGCAGCAAGTGGGCGAGAGGCCCATGGTCGCATCCCCAGCATCCTCCCCCCCTGCAATATTTCCAGCCCCCAGCCCGGTTTGCTGGGTGCCAGGCGGGTGTTGTTAGCCCATACTGCCACCACGCGGTCGCTCGGACCCCAAAGGCTGTCCCTAAAATCCCCTGCATCCCGGCTGGCTGCTGGTGTGACAGCTGAGCACAAGCAGCAAGTGGGCGAGAGGCCCATGGTCGCATCCCCAGCATCCTCCCCCCCTGCAATATTTCCAGCCCCCAGCCCGGTTTGCTGGGTGCCAGGCGGGTGTTGTTAGCCCATACTGCCACCACGCGGTCGCTCGGACCCCAAAGGCTGTCCCTAAAATCCCCTGCACCCCTTCAGCC
>NW_009187059.1:15017-22841 GCF_000690835.1 Fulmarus glacialis | reverse complement strand
GTGAGAAAGCCCCGGATCCAGCCCGGCTGGGAGGGAGCGGGAGAGCACCCTCTCCCTCTCCCTCTCCCTCTCCCTCTCCCTCTCCCTCTCCTTGCTCCCTGCTCCCTGACTCTGCTCTCTTGTCATCCGCTTGCTCCCTCTCCAGCCCTGCCCCAGGGGTGCCGGCGTGCATGCAAGCCCTGTGCCTCAGTTTCCCCTCTGTAGACTGCAGTAGGGTTCTGCAGCTAGAAAGCTTTTCTAGCAAAACCCATCATGTTTTCTGACCATGGGCTCTGCTATGCAATGCCAAGCTAGGATCCCAGCAGCCCACCCTTGCGGTCTATGCTCACAGCAAACCAGCTGTGTTGGCCCTCTCCAGAGGGCACCGTCAGGCTGCTTTTTCCCATCAGGGTCCTGCTCTGGTCCTAGACGCATCCCCGAGCGTGTTATGCCAGTGAGGCCTGGGTTGCAGGGCGCTGAGGAGATCTCCAGGAGAACAGCAGCACTGCAGGGCTGCGTGCCACGTGAGGGATTCACACAGACATGGGTGCAGGGATGTCCCCTTTTGTGTCGATGTCTTCAGGCTTTGGCATCCTCCTGGTGCTGCTGGCTCACCGGTGCAGCAAGGGCACCCTTAGCCAACTTGCTGCATCCTTTACTTCTCTGGTACGGCATGCAGAGGGGTCTTAGGTTGGTGCACGGCTTCCCTGCACCAACATCAGTATGGGCTGCTCCATAGCAAGACATGGTGCATGCACAAGTGCTGTGGGACTTGTGATTTGCCCTTGCAGCCCTCAGGGGAAGGAGTTTCCCAGCCTGGGGGTACTCCCTGAACTCTTGCATCACTGCATCCTGGTTTGCATCTCATTTTCAGTAATGGCCACGGGTAAGGCATCTGCCTCAGCGGCAGGGAGGAGACCAGTTAGCTCTGTGGTGGGGAGCGCTGCTGGGACCGCGGTGGCGTGGTGAGCCGTGATGTTTGCGCTGAGGCTGCCAGGCCTGCCAGGTTTCTTTCAAAACCCCTGCTTGGAGAGAAGAGCTTGTCCTGGGGCATCCCAGGTGGACGCATGTTTTTTTGGAAAGAGGGATCGCCACAGATTCAGACAGCCTTTCTGAAGGTACCCTGGTGCACATCCAGTTCAGGGAGTGTATTTTATGGCAAGGTACTGTGCGAAGGTGCTACAGTTAGAGCCAAACTCTGCTCTTAGCAATGCAAGTGTCCAGGTACCGAGAGGAGTTGACTTCGGTGTCATTTCAGATAAGATTTTTACCAACCCACAAGGGCAAAATTTATCAGCTAAGGTATCACATCTCGTCCTCCTGCACGCACCAGCCCTCAGCATTTTGCAGTCTTTCTGCAGCTCTGGCTGTCCTCCTGCAAAGAGCACAGAGTGCACGTATGTCCTGGAAAGCCAAGTGCAGTGTGAACGCTTGGTTGGGTTTAAAATCCTCTTCTGCCTCTAACCTCTAGGACTGGCTGACGAGGCCAGAGGAAGACTGCTCCCCACCACATGCTCTTGTCCCATCTCCAGTTGCCACCGTGTCTCTTGGGAGGCAGGGCCCTGGGATGGGATGCTCTGCCCCACTGAAAGCATTAACACTGCCAGTCTTCCTGCAGAGCTGAATTTGCTCTGCTGGTTTCAGGTTGTTCCTCCTCATCTTGCCATAAGCGGTCTTTCTTCCTCCCTTTGAGGACCTCTGGTCTTTTGGAGGATCATACCTCAACAAGTTTGTCACTCCCCAGGGACGTGGCAGAGAAAGCCATGAGCGCTGTAGCTTAATGGGGTCAAGAGAGCAGCACCTCCTCCCCATAAGCGATGTCTCTGTCGCAGCCTTGAAGACAATTTAGCCTGGTACCTGCCAAACTCGTCTGCCACTCCATCTCCCATTAGAGCTGGTGAGCTGCCAGGGGAGAAGGTGAGCTGCTGTGCACAGCCCAGTCCAAAGCAAGGTCTCAATGGGGACATCAGCGGCAGACATGGGGTGAAGGCCCTCAGATGCTTCAAGCAGCTGTTAAACACAGACCAGGCTCCCCTTGCAAACTGTGTCCCCTCCTGAGCTGGCAGCAGTTGCATGGAGGGACATCCCCTTGATCAGGACCTGGTGATAACCCCACCTCTCCGGGCAGCCCCCCCAAAGGAGCCAGTGCTGATGTGCCGGTCCAACAACTACCCGAAGGGTTTCTACTGCAGCTGGCACCTGCCCACTCCCACCTACATCCCCAACTCCTTCAACATCTCCGTCATGTAAGTGCCCGGGAAGGAAGGATGCAGTGGGGCAAGTTTTTGTTCCTGCAGCCTGGAGCAGGTCCCAAGTAGTGCCGTGAAGTCTCGGGGCAGTGGGTTTGACCTGTGCTGAGCTTAAGGGATCGGTGTCCCAAAAATGGGCCTGGGGAAGGATGCTCCAGGGACATCCAAACTGGATGCTTAGCACTGGGGCTTTGTCCCAAGGAAGTTCCAGTTTCCCCAGAGGGGACCAGGAAAGTCCCCAGCTGCCAGGTCCCCTTTCCATGCCCCACAAGTCCATCCTCTCTGCACCACTTGTCCACAGTGGAGGTTGTGCCTGCTGTTTTTTGGCACGTTTGGCACAGCCACGCTCCCTTCTGCCATACGCTGGCTGCTGCGGGGCAGCAGCAGTGTCCCTCACCTAGAACTGCCCATGGCATGGCATCGTCCCCTACCCTGTGCACAGGTCCTGTCACAGCCCTTATACAGGCTGATGCCATGCTTTATCTTCTGGGGCTTGTGTCACCAGCAGAAAGGAGACCCTGTTCCTCTCACAGGAGGGATGGAGCTAACCCCAACCCCAGCAGAGTCTCATCCTTTCCCTGGGGCCAGCGTGAGGACATTTACTGCAGTCTCTGTGCAGGCTTAGGATAAAACATTAGCCTGCAAAATGCCCCGGCAGGAGGAAAGCAGCCCTTTGGCTGCAGCAGGGGCTGGTGCATGGGGACCGTGGGCAGAGCGGGGACATAGCGCTGCTCCTTCTGCCTCCTGCCTCCAGCAGCATGGGTGCATCCCCACGCCGAGCACTGCTCCGTAGGTGACAGCTCTTCTCGCCTCTGCTTTCCAGACATGGCACGAAAGAGATGGTCTGCGTGAAGGATGTCTTTCCCAAAAACAGGTGTCACATCAGATACCTCCAGCTCTTCTCGACAGTGAAGTACAAGGTGACTCTGACAGTCACGAATGCTCTGGGCAAAGACTCCACCACTCTCACCTTTGACGAGTTCGCCATAGGTAACTTCTACAGCAGCAACTGGCCTCTCCAAGGCGGTGTTGGGGTTGGCTTGCTCTGCACACAGCATTGCCTGCCAGAGCAACGGGCCAGGGAAGGGGCAGGCTCTCCAAGTGGAGCCTCTGCCTATCCATGGATGTGATGGAGCTGGGGTCTGAGCCACACTGGCATCCTCCCTGTGCCCCCCTGATTCTCACGGCCCTGCTGTAACTGATGCTGGCACCTGAGCATCCTGGGTGAGCCAGGCAGGATGCCCACAGGCAGCACCCATGCTGGTCCCCTCGGTGGCCTGGTGCCCTGCCTGGTCCCATCCCCAGTGGTCCAGGTCTCCCGAGGTTGCTGAGCTACTCCCTGCTTGGGGGCTGGGGAAGCGGCTGCTGTGTACTGGGGCAGAGGGCTGTGAAACTGGTGTGGTCCAAATAGCATTGCCATTCTTGCCCCTATGAGTATTCCTAAAAGAGAGGTTTGGTGTTTATGCTGGAAGCAGAGTAATGGGAATTAGGATTCAAAGAGAAATTAAAATGTCCTATCCTCTTCCCCCCAATCCTAGTCAGGATAAAGCCCTCCCAAAGTCATTCTCCACCAGCCCTTACCTAACATGCTCCTAAAAACCGTATTCCCCACTTTGCACCTCTTCACTGCCCCTCCTGCGCTGCAGATGCTGTGCAATGTGGGACAGGGAGCAGTGGGCCCTGGGGGCCGGGGTGTCCGTGCCGCTGGCCATGCCGCAGGGATGCTGCCCAACCATGTCTGGGCCCGCGGTGTGGATGCTCCTCTGCCTGTGAAGGACCGGCGTGGACCGAGCAATTCAGTGCCAAGCACAGCAAAGCAGAGACCTGGGCACAGTGCTTTTGCCACTGTATTACAGCCAATGCCATGACAAGACTGTCCGTCCTCACAGAACAGGAAAAATGGGAGAGAATAGAGTTCAGGAACGTGTCAAAAAACAATTTGCTGGTTACACGTGGCAATTACTGGACCAGAAAAAAAAATAAATGAATCCTTGAAGTGCAGCCAGCAGTCAGTCTTTGCCTTCCATGTGCTGCATGTCCCTGTCCCGAGCGTCTGGAAGTGCCAGAGTGCAAGAAGACGAGCTCCACTGGTATCCCAGATTTTCCCTTTCTACCCCATATCCTGGAAAACATCAAACAAGAAACAAGGTGCCAGCTCTGAACAGAGCAGAGAAATTATTTTGGAGCAGGGACTGTCCTGCCATGTCCCTGCAGCTGCGGTCCATATCTGAAGTTTGTATTTGTCAGTGCATTGCAAACGCTGATAACAAGGCAAGGAGCTTAGCAAGGAAGCGGTGGAGTTTCAGTCACTTGGGTGCCTTTAAATGGAAATTGTTGTGTTTGTGGAAGATACACTCCTTAAAAATGAAGGTAACCTCCAGCCTGCAGGGCCCAGGGCAGCAATTAAGCTGCATTTTCCGAGTTCCTTGCATTCCCTCCTGCAGGAGTTCAGGGCATCATCCTGTAACATCTGCATCCCACCCATGCCCTGCCTGGCTTCCCAAACATCTGGTCCTCTGTCCAGCACACAAGGGCAACCCCCCTGGGAAGCACACCCAGCTGCAAGCCCCGGGCATCCCAGCACCAGCACAAGCCGGATCCAGTTCAGCAGTTTGAACTCAGCCCGGGTCGGAGGAATGGTGAGCAGAGGCAAGCGCTGCACAGGCCAGCCGTTAGCATGGTGCAATATTGCTTCGACTTGCAAGTGCTCCCGGAGCGGTGCAGGGTGCCTGGCCATGTCCCGGCGGTTGTGGTCGGAGGTGAGACCGCCCAGCACCTCCTGGCAGATGCTCTAACACCCTCTGGGACAGCACTCGGGGGAGGGATGATGGGCCGGTGCTGTTAGGAAGGGCTGTGTCCTGCACCCCAGAGCCAGCCCGCTCCCATAAACACTTCAATATCTAGTGACCTTAAAATCTCCACGTTCTGTACAGCTACGAAATTCTCCTCCTCAGGATTTGGTACGGGCGCCGTGCATAAGAAGCATAGACACGGTGGTGATTGAGTGTTCAAGCAGGCAGTCGACAGGCTTAGCAGAGTCATTACAGGATGAACTCAGCTGCCACCGATCAACAGCCACCTACCCTGAACGGAGCTTCTCCTTGTGCTGTTCCGGTGTTTCCAATTAAAACAAGTGCGTTAGTGTGCATTTTGCCAGGCAATTTTGCTCCAGTTTGCCTGCTCTCCTTGCAGAAGCATTTCAGTATCTCTTCTGGTTCTCTTCTCTGCGGCTGCAAGCCCAGGGCTGTGTCCCAGTGTGGTGAGTGCTGGCAGTGTGGTTCTAGCGCCCAGTAGGTTCCTGGGGATCTCTACCAGCGTCAGCTGGGCTGAGATCTCATCTTGGAAGTTGTGCTGGGTTTTGCTCTGCTAGATGGAGGGGTGGAGAACTTATGGCTCAGGACAAAGCCATTGCATCGTCTCGTTGGATAAGTGCTGCGTGGGAGCATTGCAACATGTGCACGCATCCTGCTAAAATGGAGAGATGGCGTCACCAGCAACTGCACAATGCTTCTCCTAAAATCCCAAGGCTGGGGATGTCAGAGCCTGCCTTGTGTTTTCTGCTTAGCCTAGAGAAAACCATCACACCTTCTGCGTGGAGGTTAAACCCCAGGTGTGAAGCCCTGATCTCATGGCCTGCTGGGGACGGAGCAGCCTGGAGCCAACGCGAGAGCAGCGCGGGGCCAGCAGCTCTCCCTCCCGGTGCCGGCTGAGCCGGGAGCCGACCCACTGCTGAGTCAGACCGCCCACCCAGCCTGGGCAAAGCACAAAAAGCCCCCTGGGAAGGAGTGACCTCCTTAGGTTTTGCTTCCTCTCTCCTTCTTTCCTCCCTAGAGCACTGAGCAGAAAATCCCTTCCCCAACCACTCTGAAGATGGGCTTTAATTGAGTGGAAAATGACTGGTACTTGCTTTTGCTATCCTGAGCCCATGCCTTGCTGGCAGTTGTACCGTGCTGGTTATGAGCAGCCAGCTGCGAGGGGTCACTCTGCATTTCCATTTTCAATGATGACTGGCAGAGGTTTTCCAGCCCTCTGGCCCCCATCTCTCATCGGTAGGAGATCCGGGCTGCCTTCCTCACCAGCTCACTCCTGGAAATAGTTTTCATAATTACATCTTCTGTCAAGGTATTAATATTAATAAAGGTGAGCGTGGGGAGGGCAAGGCTTTGTAAAGCCCTGCAGACATCAGGCTCCAGCCCAAGGCAGGAGGAGGTGGGAAAGGGACTGGAGAAGCCGGAAAGGAGAGGGCTTGGAGGCAGAGAAAGGTGCCAGGGAGGAGTGAGGTGGTGTGTCAGGAGCTGTGCACCTCCCTCATGATGACTGGGACAGAGTGGGGACATTTATGGCCAGAACACAACCCCACCTTCCTTGCTTATGTGTCAGCCCAAGAACCTGGTAGCCGGCATGTGCATCCCCAGGAAAGCAGGGACATCACCGCCACGCAGCAACGCCAGCATCCCGCCTCAGCAGCTTTCTCCTTGTGTGAGCCCGGGGCAAATTAGCAGGAGAAGATGCACAGCATTAAAAGGAGGAAGGCAGCCTTGGACAGGGCCTTGTAGGCATGGGTGCATTCCCAAATTTGCCACCCATCCCTTGTGTGACCTTGGGAAGATTGTTTGATTCTCCCAGCTCCAGCTCTGGAACGATTAAGACGCAGAGCATCTCGGAGGGGCTTCGTGAGGACAAACATGCCTGTGTCTGTACAAAATTCAGAGTCTCTGAACACGGGTATACAGTTGCCTAGGCAGAAGGTCAGTTCAATTCATACTACTTAGGGAGGCAGAATTAAATTACCTAGACTGACATTTGGCTAAGACATGGAGTTTAATATCCCTCTGCTCATGGAAAATGCCAGGGGATATTTAACGGCCACAAGGGATCCATTTTAGTGCTTGTTGGAGAGATGGGATGGGCGATGGGCCCCTCCATGCCGCGGGATCTCAGCTGCCTTTCTGAACTGCAGGCTTCATTTCGAGATGTGTCTAACAACAGCCAGGGGCAATGGATAGCTAAAGACTCGCGGTTAAGCGTGAGCGTGCAGAGCCTTTACGAAAAGCCGCTCTCCGCGGCTCTTCTTGCACGCCGAGCCCTCGCTTGGACGCAGCAGCCGAAGACCAAGTGGGAAGAGCTATGAGCTGCCTCCCAGCCAAGTCCCCTTCCCAGGAATGTCTGGAGATGCTCCCTCAGCTCTGCGGGATAATATTACATCTGGTTTTGTAGCCACTTAACCAGTACTCAACCTAATGCCCATCGTCCATTATTATTATTACTATTATTGCTTTTATTACGTTACTGCCTGCAGGCCCTCGCCGAGAACAGGGCTCTATTATGCTGGCTGATGTACAGCCAGACAGCCCCTGCCTTGCCATGTGTGGGCTAGATGGAGGCAGACAAAGGCTGGGGAAGGAGGAGCGCTCATCCCTGTGTGCGGAGCAGGAACCCAGGAGGCTGCGGAGGATAAAGGACTCCTTCAAGGTCACGCAGAAATTGTGGAGCTGGACACAGCCCCCTGTGGGGCTGTGAGGGACGGGCCCCGATGTTTCCCATGATGAGCACAGCGTCTGTCCCAAGAGATGTAGGTCTGTCTTCGCTGGACCGG
>NW_009187059.1:4523-14954 GCF_000690835.1 Fulmarus glacialis | reverse complement strand
GAGTGGCAGGAACAGCTTTGGCTTTGTGCTTTTGGAAGGGCTGGCACTGCTGCACTGCTGGCACTTTCTAGCCTGGGCAGGAGTCCCACGGATGAGGGGACACATGGGGAGGTAGCAGGGACTGCTGGTTTTCCCATTAACCCGCAGTGCCGTTTGAAGGCTTGCCGCAGCTGGGAGCACAGCCCCCTTGTACGGCTGGGCTCTGCCGTGCTCACTCAGAGCCTGGGCATCCCTCCCCTGCGCCCCAGGGACAGTCTTCAACCCACAGGAGAGGGGCTGGGGGTAACATCCCTGTGAAACGGGCAGGTGACTCCCACCTCAGCATCAGGGCACCTTTTTTTTTCCTTTCCTCCAACCCACCACAGTGACGTCTCTCATTGCTGCCCAAGCACATGTGCCCTGCCTGGCACAACTGCATTTAAGTATCCCTCTGCCGTGGCTCCAGGCTGGCACGCCAAAAAGCAGGACCAGGCTCCCTGCGTTACCCCAGGGAGTATCCCATCACGTCCATCCCCAGTCCGGCTCTCCTTCCCACTTCCTCGCTGCAGAGCCACAGATCGCAGTCATCTGCATTCATTCAGCTGAGCAGACTTTTGTTTTGCAAACCAAGCCCACCAAGCCAGCACTGGATTTATACTTTTCCATATGTGTTTGGACTCCAAGTCTCTGTCGATGGAAGCTGATGTCCAGCCCGAGCCGGGGGATTCGAAGCGAGCGGAGGAATTGCACAGCCATCTGGAGTAGCTCAGCACGGCGCAGCTCCAGCAAGTCATCCCTCCTGCCGAGGATAAAGTTGTAAATGGAAAATTGTGTCCTGTCCTGCTGCAGAGGGAGTCAACGGGAGCCGGGAGGTGGCACTGGGCACCTGTGGTCAGACTCATGGGTGCTTGTTCACCGGCCGCTCCCCGAGCCTCTGGGAGCATCCTCTGAGCACCAGCTGCAGTGGGGATGGAGGAAGCTGTCCAGCCCTCCTTGCACCCACCGCGGCAGAGGGAAGGCGATGGGAGGCAGGAGAGGCTATTGGGGTGGTGGTGAAGATGTCGGTGAAGGAGGACTGCAGCAGGGTGTGTGCCAGGGTGCTGAGCGGGAGGGCTGGGGAGAGGGAAGTGGTGGTGGGCTGTGTCTCTAGGGGAGAGAGGGTCCGACCAAGGTGGTTGGGCTGTGGCTTCATTTCAGCGGCCCCGCTCTGCCTCACCCGTGGCCAAGAAAGTGGGTTTGAAAGCATCACTGGCTGGTTTCTCCTAAGAGGAGCGAGCGGTGGTGGAGCAGGGAGGGTGTCTTCCTGGGAACAGTTGCTGCAATGCCACCATCATCCTGGAGCAGCGAACAGCACACACATGACTCCACTTGCAGCAGACTGGCCCCACATCAACGCCTAGTCCCACATAGCTTCAAGCAGAGGGAGACATGCCCTTCATGCATAGGGCAGGGCTGCAGGCAGCAGGCAGGCAGACTGGCTAGGGAGCAACTCACTCGCCAGCACCACCTCCTTCATCTCCCGGGGAGGCAAAGCCCCTGTGTGGACATCACCTCCTACCCTCAGCAGGTGAAGCCCTGGAGTCAGCATGGAGGAGAAGACCATTGAGTGCAGGGCAGGAGCTTTGGCAGGCAGAGAGGGACTCCCCATGGCCCCAGCATCCCTCCTCCATGCTTGGGAGTGGAGTTTGATGCTGGCACCTTCACAAGCTGCTGCTTGAGGTGGTCAGAGCCAGAGGACCATTACTCAATCCAGAGATTTTCAGGCCAGGAGGGATCCATTGGCCTGCGTGTGGACTTTGGAGGGGGTTGAGAGCCCTCCCAGGACATGAGGACTCGTGTGTATTACTATTCTTAGAGTGCACAGAGAACCCTCTTCCACCCCAGTGTGTCCAGCTCCCCATGCCCAGCTCCTTCCTGGCCATGACAAAAGGAGAAGTGTGGGTGTACCCGAATTTGGGGTTTTTTTTGTAGCTTTGCTATTGCAAATTGGGAGTTTGAGCTGTCGGGAGTTGAGCAAACTCTTGGCGAGGGGCAAGGCTCACTCTGCAACGTGCAATGCCATTCATCACAGCCTGTCTGTGATTTGCTCCCAGCACTCTAAAAGTAGCTGCAACTTCAAAACATGTTGCATAGCTTGCAGCCAATTAATAGTCACTTGAGATACTTGTCAGGTAGCAAGAAAATATCCCTGTATCCCAAAAGCAGATAGAGAGATACCTGGCGTGGAAGGTGACCATGGCAATCCTTCGCCCTTGGCAAATATGATGTGCCAATTCTTTGAATCCCCAAAACCCCAGCCCTAAACCCAAGGGCCAAACTCTGCCTGCTAAGTTACTGCAAGCTAAGCGGGTTTGAATGTGGGTCAGACTCCCAGAAATCAGGAGGTGCGAGGAAAGTGAAGGATTTGGGCTTGGTGGGCTCCTCACCCTGACCCAAAAAGCCCTGGGGAGAAGGGATGCTCTCTGCCCTGGCCAGGTTGTTTTTGTGTGTCTCCAGCACTGGCACCTCCTTGACGGTGGTTATTTTGAGTCAGGACAGCCGTACGACTGACCTGGACAAGAAAAGGTGATCTAATTAGTTTGGGAAAAGGATGTTCTGCGTGTTGGCTGCTGCCCTTGGATAGCACACGGTGCAAAGCCCAGCCAGCTGTGCCAAGGGGTGTAAGGAAGGATGCCACGTGCAAAGCTTTACCAGCCACCCTCTTCTCTTCCAGTAAAGCCAGACCCTCCGGAGAGCGTGGTTGCCAAACCTGTGCCCAATAACCCTCGGAGGCTGGAGGTGTCATGGCAAAACCCCTCGTCCTGGCCCGACCCCGAGTCTTTCCCGCTCAAGTTCTTCCTGCGGTATCGGCCCCTCATCCTGGACCAGTGGCAACACGTAAGAGATGCTGAGCTGGTCGGGACGGGAGGGAACGGGGGGGAGCTGGTGACTGGGAACAAGTTGCACTGGGAACAAGTGGTCAGGGACCAAAAAAAATGTCTATTTACTGCCCAGGTAACCCAGACTTTTTTCCTCTCCTTCTCTCTCTTTCCTCCCTTCTCTCTTCCTCTCCATCTTTCTTTTAACTCACATTCTGCCTACAAATGGCTCTGCAGGCTCTCCCTGCTCTGTATTTTCATCCACAGCCCCTATCTACTTTCCATACATATGTTCTATATAAAACCTGCCAACGAGATGTAAAAGGCATTTAAAGTATAAATGTCACCACATTTAAATGTGCCTCTACCACATTTAGATTTTGAACTGGAGATAAAATACCGCTTGCTGTAACTCAGAGCACAGTCACGGAGCAATTGCCGCGATGTTATCGTATTTCTTACTTTTATTTCTTGTTTCTTTAAAAAAAAAAAAAAAAAGTCAGTGAAATCCTTGGCAGCCCAGAGGACAGATTTCATTTGTTAGCTGCAGGAAGATAACGAACAAGTTTTTTTTTCCTCTGTGTGCTGCTCGCTTGCTGGGCTTGTGAAGGAAAGCAATCTGCCGCTCGAGGAGAAGTGCTGCTACGCTGGCATGGCTCATCCAGCATCCTCTCTGAGCCGAGCTGCGCCAGTCGAAAGCCAATTAGGTCCTTTGCTTGATAAAGTGTTTTGCCCAAAAGAAAAAAAGACAAGCAGGAGGCAGCACCCGGTCCCCGGGGAGCTCACCTGCGTCGTGAATTCAAGCAGGGTTTTCTGCCGGCTGGCTCTTCTTGGGGAGAGAAAGATCTGAGAGAGGGGATGGGAGGCTTTGCTCGTGTCTCTGCAAGACGTTGGTGTCTCGGTGACTTTTTGCGTTGGTTGGGTTTTTTGACGAGGCAGCACTGCAGGTCGTGTTTCAGATTGAAGCATTTGGTGATGGCTTTGAAAATCAGAGAAGGGTTGGGAGAAGGTTTTCCTGCTTTGTCTCTTTGCCCTTCACTTCTCTCCTGGGAGTGGGAGAGCGTCCTCAGAGCATCCTGAGGGGTAAGAAAGCAGAGGTGGAGTTTGGGTATTAGTTTGCTGTGGATATTTTTTTTCACTTGGGGGAGAAATGCTCGAGTTGTAAAACTGTGAAAAAAGGGGAAGAATTAATGGGAAATACCAAACACAACGTCAGTTTTTTCAAGGTGTGAAACTGTTGTGGAAAAAGCTGACGTTTTTACCCTGCTACAGCCTGATCCAGCCAAGCACCCTGCAAAAATGGTGGGAGAGCCAGAGACCTGCCTCCCGCCTTGACACCCTCAGGGTGGCTGGTCCCTCCATCACTAGGTATTAGGTATCATATTCGCAGGGTCAAGCCGTGCCAGTCCCCTCGCTGCAGGGCCTCCGAGGGGATGGTGTGGCCTCTCCATCGGTGCTCTCGGGCAGGCAGCGATGGTGCGAAATACATGGAGGTGTTGGCCACACTGGTGGCAGGGCCACCCTGGCTATAAAAGGCAGTTCTAGGGCAGTAAAAACTTGATTTCTCCTATTTGAAGATACCCTGAGCTGCAGAGAGAGCTCGAGGTACCAGCCCTCACGGTGGGTGCAGGGAGGACTGGGAAGGGCTCATCTCCCAGTGTCGCAGGAGGGCACACAGTCCTGGGTACTGCTTTTAATCAATATCCCCTTGCAAGAGAGACATCCCCTGTCACTGGCTGATGGAGAAGTGTATTTGGGGAATATCTTGCTCAGTGAGCAAGTGCAAGCATTCAGCAAGTGAGATACCAGCCTTATTTTCTGACTCTCTGCCCCGCCAGCTGGGTAATGAAAAATCTGATTTGTGGATGATTTGAGGAAAACTGCCACTATTCATCAGATGAATTATTTGCGAAGCCTAATTCAATCAGCTCCCAAACACCAGGGGATGGCAGCGCTGCAGCAGCTGGAGCTGCTCTGACCTGAGACCCCCTTGGCACGCTCAGCCTGCTTAGCCCAGCCGGCAACCTGCAGATACAGGGGTTTGCACCCAAAAATGAACCCCACTGATGTGAGCATGCTGGGAGCATGCCCAAGCCACGCTGAGCTCTACTTTGCTTGACCTATATCTTGTTGGCGTCTTGGGGTGTGTCCCCGTTCCCCCAAATCCAGCCAGGAGAGGGAAGGACATGGTTTGATAGGGCCAAGCCTAGCTCAGCCATCCAGCTCATCCTACAGCAGTGGTCTTGGGTCTGTCGTTGAAGGGACAAGTGCCCTGAGAAAAGATGCAGGGGTCATGCATGCCACGCTTGCATGGGGGTGTCTTAATTCTTGCCGAGGTGAAGGTCTTCTGCCACAAGCCGCCCCCCATCTTGGCTCTTGCTGTCCCCACTGGCTGCCAGCACAGAAAAGCCATTGCACACAACCTGCTTGCTGACAAGGGGGCAGTTCGGGAGCTTGGCAGGGAGAGGAGAAGTCCTCCTCCTCCACCAGCAGCCAGGAGGAGCTGGGTAACCTCACGCTCTGGCACATCCCTGTGTGCCCGAGGTCCCCATGCTGAGCCCCATCTCTGCCTCCTCGTGGCAACCCACTCATGCACCGGCTGTGGGTTTTAAGCATCTCCTGCCACCCCCTTGGCAGCCCCGCGGGAAGCCCAGCAGCTCCGCGGGAGTAAACCCACAAGGGAGCACCGGAGACTGGCCAGAGCCAGGAATATCCACGCAGGCCCTGCTCACACGTGGCGTTTCTTGGCAGAAGCAGCGGCTCCCCTTTCTCCCCTCCGCCTCCCCTTATCTTTGCAGGGTCTGATTTATGCACAGCACCTCGGCAGGCAGGACGGAATGAGCACTAATAGGATCAGATGGATGTCGAGCTGTCGAATACCGTAGGGCCTGATTCAATCAGCGTCTGCTTTCTCCCAGGCTCTTCCTTTCAGGATTTTAATAATGCCAGGGCTTGGCACCAGAAGATGAAGCCGTCCATGGCAGGAGCAGTGGATCTTATCGAGACCGCCGCTGCGTGAGCTAGCCATAATTGCAGTTTTCCCCCTAGAGAGAGACGGGCGATGCTTGGACCAAGCATCCCCCCCCCATCAAGCAATATCTGGGGCTGAGCCGGGGGGACACCCTCATCCCCTTCCCAGCGCTTTCCAAAGGCGGGTTTGAGCCCCAGCGTGCCGTTTGCGCTTTCTTTCCCCTGCTCAGCAGCGCCTTTCCGCTCAAGCCACTTAGCATCTCTCGTGTTGCAGTTTGCTCTGGGAATTATGATGATGTGCTCTGGGAATTATTATCGTGGAGAGATGATGATGAGCAGTGGGGCGTGTGCCGGATGCTCCTTGCACCATCGTGCCACCTCGCAGCAGCTCCCTCAAACGTGGGCATGGGCATTTCCCGGCTGTTCAGGATGCAGCCGTGTCACATCATGTCACATCAGGTGGCCACCGACTCCCCGCCGCCCCACCAGCACCGAGCTTTCTCTGAAACTCAAGCAACTTTAAAGTCACGCTCCTCCCTTTCTGGAAAAGGGGCTGGTGGTTTCTTTGCTGCCAGAAGAGAGATGGGATATTTGTAGCCTAAACAGGTTTTTTATTCTCTCCTTTTGGCAGAATCTCCCCTTCTGTCTCCTAAATATAAAACATTAAATGTTTAGGGTAGCCTTTATTTTTCTCCTGCTTTTAAGTTTGTAATTCAAGCCAGATTAGCGTGGTTTCCTCTTCTGTTTTATAGCCCCATCCTGGCCCCAAGCGAGCTCTCCTAATGCTCTCAGATGTTCCTCTAATGGCTTACCTAGGCTGGAACTGGATACCCTTTCCTAATGGATTGCTAATAGCCTGTTTCTGGTTTTACAGCCTCCTTCAGTTAACTCGCAACAGCAGCGATCACCACACTCACACATGCGATCTCCCCGCAAGCATGTTTGCACGCTCACCCCTAGATGCAGGCGGGTGGCCAGGCACCGTCCTGAGCATCTTTGGGGATCCCAGAGCAGGTCTTGCACCCAATTTGCTCCCATCCCGTAGCATTTGCTGGAGCAGGATCTTCCCTTTTCCCAGTTTTTGGGGGGAGATCTCATGTGCTGAGCACTGACCAGCTCAGTGCACGTCCCAGGAATGTGGCAAGGCTCAGAAGGTGTTTCTTAAGCAGCGTCAGAGCTGGCGGCCGGGCCGAGGGAGGATTTCCTCCGGTGGGTTGCCAGCAATTTGCAGATGCCGTCGCGAAGTCTAATTGAACCCATTGGCCGCGCTGACAACATGAAATGTTAACGAACCGTGAGGCGGGCTGTGCCTCAGATCTTGAGATTTGCAGTAAAAGGTCATGAGATATTTAAAGCTAATAATGTGGTTGGGTTCCCTCCTTCCTCTTCTGTTTTGGAAGCATTAGAGCCACGTCTGTGAGCATTTGCAAAGGCTGGAAACGTCCTTCTTTGGAAATGCAAGCAGAGGTGCTCCCAGCATCGCAGGATTTTAGGAGCTGGGGCCACAGAGTCCCCGCTGCAGGCATCTGTGCCAGCTCTGCTGCTGAGCAGCTCTGATCCGGGCAGATGATGGGGATTTGGGGACAGGAACGAGCAATTTGTGGGTATTGCCAAATATTTAATGGTTGGGTTCGTTGTTGTGAGGAGGGCATGGTCCTCTGGGCTGGCCACGGTCACTCATGTGTCGGGGGTAGCTGCCGGGGTGGGCTCAGGCTCATCTCCCAAGGCAAAGCAACATTTTTCAGTCAGATCTCACAGGCTGTCTCTGGAAGTTCCTGCCTTGGGGCAGCCTGAAATAACTTGAAAGTGTGTGCTAATGCCTATCCTGCCTGTGATGGGCAAGGGGGATGGATGGAGCTGAGGAAGGCAATTAGTGTCACCGCCCGCTGCAGCTGCGTCCCTGCCGGTGCGGCAGCAATGTCACTTTGCAGCAGGTGCGCTTCTCTGCACCCATTTGCATCCCCCCGTGCCTCTCTTGCTTTGCCTGGGCTCCCCCTCTTCGCAAGGCAACCTTGGCAGGGAGGTCACCCTGAGCGAGTTGGGTTACAGCTTCACGCCTGGTAGGTTTTATTGCAGCATTTCTCTCCCTTCCCCTCCCGGCTGCAAAGTCAGTGATTAAAAAAGAAAGGGGAAAAAAAAAAGGAATTAATAGGTGGGAGCAAAATGTTGATGCTGTAATAGTGTCGCTCGCAGCTTGGCATGGGGCAGGCAGGGCTGGAGCAGAGTGCCTCGGAGGAGGATGGAGGTGGGAAATGCTCAGAAATCACCTTTTCCATCCCCCCCTCCCCAGTTCCAGGGATGGAGCCAAGCTTGGGACCGTTGGCTGGCACTACCTGGGTGCTCTCAGCCCCCAACAGAACCGCTAGTGACCTAAAACTAGTGACCACCCGGCAGGATCAGGGCTCCAGAGGCAGACCTGATGGTGCCACTGAGCAGCAGAGTACTCATTCACGCACCTGTATGCCTGTGCTCACCTGCATGCTCGCACAGCTACACGCAGGGAGGATGGTGCTGGCAAGCTTAGCTTTCCCTGCTTACATGCAGACCATGCCAGGCAGGTGCCCGTGCCCCGCAATGCCCACGCACAAGCTGCACCCATCTGCTTTTACCCCCAGCCCACTTCATCAGCGTGGTAAATGCATCTGCCAGGCAGGGTTAGAGCTGGTGCTGAGCACCCCAAGCATCCCCAGTGCCATCCTCCGCGGCCGCAAGTGAAAGTGAGCTCTGCCAGTTGTCACTTGGCAGGAGGGGACAGCGCATCCGGAGAAAGAGCCCCTTTATTAACGAGCTTACAGCTCTGCTTTCAAAGATGCTCTTTATTTTAAGCCAAAAGGGAGCCGTTCAGCCGCATCTGGTGTGTCATAACCCAGGCTGCAGAGGAGCCCTGCGATAATTCGTCCTTCCAGACAGGCAGCAGGGCTGAGCTATGTGCAGCAGCGGCATAGCAGCCTTTTCGGGGCGGGTGACAGCAGGGACCACAGCTCAGACCCTGCTGAGCTCCTCCGCTACCCAGCTGGCAGAGAATAAGCGGGGTCATTCACTTTTCCCAACTTTTTAGTTATTCCAGAGTCCGGGCAGAAAGTTTTGTCTGGGGTTAGCCCAACTGATTCTTGCGGCACTGCGGAAGGAGGAGGTATTTGGGGGCTCGTTTATTAGTAATGAATGTCAGACCTATTCGCTCTCCAGACATGGCTTTGAAAGGGAAAAAGCAAAACACTTCTTTTCCGCTTGGCAACATCTTTTTGCGGGCTGCAGTGGCTGTTTGCAGCGACCCTCCTCCTCTTCCCAGCAGCGGGGCGGCTTGCTTGGGGGTTACCCCTGATTTTGGTTTAGCCTGTTCCCCAGGGCAGCTGGGAGCCTGCCGAGATCCCCCTGCTATCGCAGGGACTGAAAGCATCTGAAACAGCAGCTACTCGTGTAGCATGAGTCCCTGCAAAGCTCCTTGCAGCCAGGTGGCAGGGTCTGGCCACTTGTTGCGGGGAAAAGAGGCTGTGAAATCAAGCCCTGTCCCCCTCCAGTTCCCGTTTCCCCCGTTATCCAGGATAACCCAGGGAGCATCCGGAGGTGGAGGAGGCTGCGAGGATGTGAGATGCATGGCGGACGAGGGCTGTGCTCTTATGAGGGGTTTTCTTCCGCGTTCCCCTGCTCGCTGTGGGTGGCATAGGCTGTGTGACCAGATCAGCTTCACCCTACAATAGCCGGAGTGCTCCTTTTATTTTGGGGAAGGCAGGCTCACCCAAGCTCGATACAACACCTGGGACAGGTGCGTGGTCTCTGTCCTGGCATGGACAGAGGTGGTGCATCCCTGCCGTGGGACTGAGGGGTGCCAGCCCCCTATCCTGCATTGCCAGCTTTCCAGCAGCAGAGAACCCCCTTCCCACACTGGGAACCATGCTGGGGAGCCAAGGGTGTCAAGGAATGGAAAGCAGAGCCACTGCCGCCACGGGAGAGCCGGCAAACACATTTTCACATGGGATGCAGAGGAGGAGGCATCTGATCCCCCTTTCTCCCCCTCTGCCTCCTTCCCACACATACCAGCCCCCAGCCCAGCTGCCAGGGCAGGGAGGGTTGGGGTTTTCTTCCCCCCATCCCCTTCCAAAGGCCATCTGGGCTTCAGACCTGCCTGTGCATCACCCTGTTTGCAAGTAATTGCTACCTGGTCGCGCTGGACTGGGAGCAGAAGAACAGAGCACAGTGGGAACAGAGCACAGTGACCTTTTTTACTGCCAGGGCACCCTGGCAGGGTGGGCTGGGGGCAGCGGGAGCGGGAGGTGCCCAGAGCGGGGGGCTGGCTTTCGTTAATTCCTGCGGTGCCGAGCACGGCAAGGCAGTGCCACCAGTCTGCGGGCAGGGACTGGGACAAGGGCACACGTGGATTGTCCCCTCTTGGGGTGCATGGTGTAGATGGCTCATGTGGATGTCCCCAGGCCTCCAGCGCATGTGCAGGGGGGACCAGCATGGACAGGGGGAAGTCCTCCCCTCCACCTGCCCTGGGTGTCTGTCCCCATCCCATCAATGTGGCACCAGCCCCTGGGCTCATCCTGGTGCTCAGGGCTATGGGTGGGCACTGGCCGTCCCTCGGCAGCCCTGTTATCTTTCCAAGCAGGCTGATGGGGGTATGTGG
>NW_009187059.1:4249-4496 GCF_000690835.1 Fulmarus glacialis | reverse complement strand
CTCACTGTCCTCAACAAGCTGTCGGCTGAATTACTGGGTTCAAGGGCTTTTTTTCATTTCTCTTTCTCTCTCTCTTCTTTTTTTTTTTGCAATGCTAATAGCTCTGCATTGCACTGGCTACTGATCCCTCATTAATCTGGGCAGCACTTCACAGCCAGCCGGAGTGACTTTTGGCAGGTGCACAAAGGCAGGCAGCGACACGCAGACCCCCAGCCAAAAAAATTACCATGCAAAGCCTTCCTCCAAC
>NW_009187059.1:1142-4184 GCF_000690835.1 Fulmarus glacialis | reverse complement strand
CCCCCCACGACCTCCCCAGTGTTGTCCCCCCAGCTCTCCCTGTCTATGTCCAGTTGGACGCAGTCCCCATGTGCTTTCCCATCTGCTGCTGCACTTCCGTGCTGAGCCACAGGCACCTGCCCAGGGACTTTCTCACCCACCGTAGCAAATGTTGGATGAGTCCCGCGGCTGCCCAGCTCAGAAGTGCTGCTTGCAGACGTCGTATGTGTGGGGAGAGATGGATGCTGTCATTACGCCTTCTCTTTTTGTCTGCTGTCTAAAGAGGAGCTTAGGGCAGCATCCTCCTAGGTTCTCCAAGGAAGGTCCTCCAGGTCCTTCAGCCTGGAACATGCCCCCCCAGGCAAGGCACAGCCTTGACCCCGTTGTGCCTGCCGTGCCTCATTTGCAAACACTCAGCTGCAGGCTTGGCTGCAGCTGGGGAGAGGCTAGAATTGCTCCCAAGGGGAAGCGCTCAGCCTGGAGGGCTCTTTGGGCTGGAGAAGACACTCTGAATGGACCAGCAGCCTGCCCAGGACAGCAGGACCTCAGTGGAGCTGGCCTGCCCACAGCCTGCTCGCTGCGGGGCTCAGCGAACAGCCAGGAGGGCTTGGAGGGTGCTGAAAGACCTACAGGGACCCACACCCCAGCCGGATAACCCCAGCATCTTTCCAAGCCCTGTGGTCATTCCCTGCTTCCAAGGCACCCCCAACCCAGCACAGACTGAGCCGGGAGAAACAGGCTTGCAGGCGGCTGGCAGCTCACCCAGCAAGGTTTCGTTAATTGTCATTAGGAATTAACTGAGCTTGATCACCTTGGCATTGCTGTCCAAATTGGTGGATGCCATCAAACAGCGCCGGGCTGATCCCATCCAGGCGGGTCCCCGCTGTGTGGCATGCAGGGTGCTGCATGTGCATCCCGTCCCTCTGTGCCCGCGAGCAGCACGCCTGTAAGCAGCGACTGCAGCCAGTGGCAGAGGCGGGGGACAGTGTGAATCCCTGGGTCTGGGTGGCAGGGACAGCCTCACCGTGCTCCGAGGCTGCAGGCGGGTGCCCTGCGGAGCACCGCGCTTTGCAAGGCCAGGTGATTCACAACCTGACGGGTCTCTTGTCCTGCCTACCCGTCCCTTGGTGCCTGGGCCATGAAGGTGTGTCCCTACGAGAAGAGGATGCAGAAGGTGTCTCCTCAGCTCTGCTGGGTGCAGCAGTGGGTGCCCAGAGCCCATCCCCTCCAGGGACCCTGATCCAGCTCGGGTTTTGGTCCTGGGCTAAGGAGGGCTGGGGCTTGGTAGGGTTGGTGGGGTGGGTCTCAGCCAAGACCCCCTGGGGTTGGAGGATGCGTAGCCATGTCCTGCAGGAGGTTCCGGCATCCTCCTCATCTTCTTTTTCCCCACCTCCCTTCTGCCCAGACCTCACAGAATTTCAGTTTTCACCTATCCCATAAGTGAAATGGGCCAAAACCCTTCTCCTGCAGGATGGGCTGGCTTGGTAGGGTTGGTGGGGTGGGTCTCAGCCAAGACCCCCTGGGGTTGGAGGATGCGTAGCCATGTCCTGCAGGAGGTTCCGGCATCCTCCTCATCTTCTTTTTCCCCACCTCCCTTCTGCCCAGACCGCACAGAATTTCAGTTTTCACCTATCCCATAAGTGAAATGGGCCAAAACCCTTCTCCTGCAGGATGGGCTGGGCCAGCCCCGGGATGGGAACAGCCACCCCCATGGCATAGACTGTGCCGGGGACCTGCAAGCTGCTAAACAGGACTGCTCTAAGGATGAACCCATTGTCTGGACAAGAGGCAGCATGTGTCACCCCAGGACTGGCTCTCAGTCTCTTTGGCATGCTGGAAACTTGGGGAGACCCATCACGGAGCCCCACCAAGGTTGCTGGGCTCATCTGCCCCCCATGCTAGACTCCTTCCAGCCAGGCTCTGACCTCGGACCCCCTTGGTGAGCATGCCAAGAAGCTGCCCCCATGCCAATGGGTGGGACCCAATGGAGGGACCTGTGGTGTGGTGGGAAGGTGTCCCCTGGAAAGTAGGGATGGACTGTGGCACCCGTTGTCTCAGTGCTTTGGCTAACGGCAGTATAGGGCTCGGGCACATCTCAGCTTGGCACAAGCCCTGCGGTGAAACCGCCGGCATCCCCTGCTTGCATCGCGCCAGCGCCGTGGGCGTCAGCCCTGAGTCGGTGGTGCGAGGAGAGGCAGGACTCTGCCTCCCCGCATCCAGCCCCAAATCCTGCAGCAGTGGGATAGACACACTCCTTTCTCCGTGCTGCTCCCCTGCCGAGGTTTGGTAGCAGCTTTGTGCCTCGCAGGCGGCAGGAGGCCCTTTGCTCCCCGCCGGGCTTGCCTCCAGATGTGCTCCAGATCTGGGGCTCCTGCGGGTTCGGGCCGGGCGGTGTGAGCAGCTGGGAGCGCAGAGCCCGGGGGCCCTGCCGTGCCAGACGGCAGGCTGGATGCAGCCCAGGGAGAGGCAATAGGGAAGGAAACAAGGAAACGCTCTCACCTGGAGCAAGAAAGCAAAAGTGCCCCCCTTTCTGGTAGGGATCCCCCAGAGCAGCTGTAAAAGCCAGAGAGGGCTGCAGTTTGCATGCCAAAGGGATTAAATCTGTGCTGGGGTGTGGCATGCGCTGTACTGGGGGGATTGGAAGAGGGCTGGGTCTTTCTCAGGGTGGGTTCCTGCTTTTCAGGTACCCCTGAGATTAACCACGCTGGCTGCTGGCCAGGCAGCGTCCCCGGTGCGCGCACCATCCCTGCGTCTGTAAAGCCACAGTGCCCGGGGAGCCTCCTCCCGCAGGGGCATTTTGGGCACCCCGACGGTGCAGCTTTTCTCTCTTTGGGCTTTAGGATGTGATCAAAGACCAGGCAGAAGTTTTCAGCTCCATCTTGCTCCTGTCGTTGAACCGAGTTCTTAATAAAAGTCAGCTGTTGGTGCTCCCCTGGGGCAGTAGGATTCTGTGCCTGACCTTCTCCTAAGTGGCTGGGGAGATGTGGAGGACCCCACATGGGTTGCACCATGAAGTTCCCCCCACCCATGAAGTGCTGCTTGTTCTGCTTTAGCACGAGCCCC
>NW_009187059.1:0-1082 GCF_000690835.1 Fulmarus glacialis | reverse complement strand
AACATGTGTCTGGAGAGAAAGTAGTTTGTGTCGGCCAGGGCATAGGGGAAGGACGAGGTCCCCTCCTGGTGCCCTTCAAGCCTGCAGGACCCCAAGGCCAAGCCCGGCTCCATCCCCAGAAGGTCACTTGAGTGCTGAGCCTCCTTCTCTGTCACCCATATGTGTTTGCTCACTGGTGGCCATGCGATGGGAGGGCATTTCTACGGGGTACCTGCATCTGCCTGTCCTTGAGCCAAGCTCCAAGTAGATCAGAGATCCCCAGAAGGCGTGGACGCAGTCTGGGGTTAAACCATTGCACCAGCAGCCACATCCCCAGGAGGATGGCAGGACCTCCCGTGGCCCAGGCAGCGGTGACAACTGGACAGAGGGAATTTTTCTAGGAAAGACGGCTGGACATGGCTTGATCCTTGTCCAAGGGCCCAGCCAGAGGACTGCAAGTCAAGCCCGTGGGATGCCAGCAGGTGCAGGACCAGGGTGGCCAGAGGCGTGCTGGTGGGGGAAAACTCCTCCCAGCACGGGCAACGATGCCCAGAAAGCTTGTGCACATACACTAGCCGCTGCCCTGGAAGTCCGGCTCCCAGCCGCCCTAACATGTCGGAGCGGAGCCTGCCCGCACATCTGCTAGTTTCTGGTGACCTCTAGAGGAAGCTGCTCCAGCACTGTGAGTTTGGAAGCGGGACGGGGTCTCACCAGACCTTTGGCTTAGCTGCAGCTGGAGCATTCTCCCCCTGCATCCCTGTCCTGGGTGCACGCCTCTGCCCAAAACCCCGTAGCACTTCCCAAAGTGCTGCAAAAGTCTCGTTATCCAGCCGAGCTAAACATGCTGATTGTCTTACACCTCCCTGTGCTAGGGGTTTCTCTGACCATCCTTCCCTCCCCGCTGCTGCCCGCAGGTCGAGCTGTCAGACGGGACATCACACACCATCACCGATGCCTACGCCGGCAAGGAGTACATCATCCAGGTGGCGGCCAAGGACAACGACATCGGCACGTGGAGCGACTGGAGTGTGGCTGTCCATGCCACTCCCTGGACGGAGGAGCCCAAGCATCTCACCACGGAGGCCCAGGTCACAGGTGAGACC
>NW_009187058.1:20696-41088 GCF_000690835.1 Fulmarus glacialis | reverse complement strand
TAGACTTGCGCAGTGCCAACTCTCCCACTTCCAACTGGAGAATAAATATGTGGAAGTAGAGTTCAGTAATACAAAGGTTTGTAAATATTGGGCCAAATTCTCTTCAGTGAGATACAGTAAATACCTTAAAAAATTGACTTACACTTTTAAACAGCTTTTGCTGACTGCGTTTATACCCATTCATTTGTCCCATTATAATTAATAAATAATGTAAATGATGTTATTGATATGAATTAACTCATAAATAGAGAAAATTTCAATACTTGCACTGTTGTCTTGTAAAAATTTAATGGAGAGACTCATTTTTAGCTAGTCACATAGGGCAGTTTTTATCTATGTAAGGAATAAGAACTAAATTTGAGATGAACTGCTTGCAAAGCATCTGTAAATCAAGCAGTATTCACAAACATGCGCAAAGCCAGTAACTACACTAACCAGCAGTGAATACATTGCAAAGTTAGACAGTTAATGGATAGAAACTTGTGAATAAAAAAAGAAGTTAAATTAATCCAGTAATTCCTTACCATTGTGTAACTGTGGGATTTTATTATATCTGGAGAATGTGAAACTTGGACTGAACACAGAATAACAGTTTTACTGGTGAAATTAGTATATGCTAATATATTAATATGCTGGTATGAAATTAGTAAATACAGAATTTAAATTAGTGTATTAAAATAGAAGTTAGCAATTCAGAACTTTTCACTGCTGGCTTAGAGTTTGTATCTCCCTAATAATTAGTTCATTACCATGTAATGTTTCTTGGGACGTGAAGGCAGCGCAGAGAGGGACGTCCCTTCCGTCCTCTCCTGGCAGGAGGTAGCCGACTGTGGAGGCTGTCTGCGGCTGCGATGGTTCTGAACCTGCCTGGTGAATCCCTTCATGGCAGCTCTCACCGGTGCCAAGTTCACCTGGAGGGCCGCCTAGTCATGCGGAAGTCAACCTGGTCTTAATTTGTATGCATGCAACGTTAGCCAATGTATAGATGTGAGTGTGTCTATATATATGTATGTATGTATAGATTTTTTTTTCTTTTTGTGTAAAAGTCTCTCCAGCCTATAATCGATTTCTGAATTCCTTCCAACTTGAGACCAAAGACAGAAGCTTCCCTATGCACTAAGCTTGGCTGCAAACATTACCTGGAGTAATTTTACACTGTTCTGCGTAGACTTCAGGGCGCGAGGTGAGCCCGTTATCCCTGTGTGTGCAGTGCCAGGAGTGGGCGGGACCCGGATGGCAGGCTCCGCTACTCCTCAATTAAAGGGTTAACTGCCAACGCAGAACACAAACAAGAGATGCAAGCAAACAGTCCCCAGCAGAAATTGGACCCATCACTTCCCTCTAATGAAAACCAGATTCACTCCTACAACAATCATTCCACTGTTCCTAGATACCGTTCCTAGCTTGAGAGAAGCATTATTGTTGTTTCTATTAAAAAAAAACTGAACCCATACATTATATTTCTAGAGTTGATCTATTTTATCATCTGGTTTTCTTTCTGGAAAAGGAAAAAATAAAGTAAAAAGGTTTGCCAGGTCTGAGTGCTGAGTCTCAAAGCAAAAGAAAAAGGGAGGGAGTTTGCAGTGCCATTGGTCCAGATCCTAGTGTAAATTAGTTCAGACAAAATAACTGAAATTACACCAGTTAGAGGCTTAAATCCGTGTCTCGCACCCCTGTGCGGGGGGGAACATGCGTAAGGGCTCTTTACTGAGGGCGTGTATTTCACTTTGTTAAGCAAATACTACTCTCCTGCTATCTGCCCCATTCCTTACTGTCTGTGAGCTTCACTTGCGTACCAGACTACGGACCAAAAGGGAGGCTTGACCTAAGGAATATTTACTTCGTAGTGCACAGTCGGACTGTCAGATTTAGGATGAAAGACTAGAGTTTTTCTGGAGTGGATCTCATTGGCCCTTGCACCGACCAGAACACTTGTTTCTGATCTCATTAGACAGATGTAAAGTGACTACAACTGTGACAGAGATTTTTTTTTCCCTTTAGGAAAAAACCAAGTTTAAACCCAGTCTAGTTTTAGTGGAACCTTGAAAATACAGTTTTCTCACACACTTTTGCTTGAATTGCAGCTATTTTTGCACATCCTTGCTGGGATCTCACATCTCTTGTGCCTGTGTTTCTTGGATGACACGTGAAGGCTTTTGTGTGCTTTCAGCTAGCTGACCTTGTGAGCAACATAAACTTGGTCTTCAGCAACCTGATCAAAATATGCAGTGCTGAGGCTTTTTTTTAGCTGTTGGTTTAGATTTCATGCTTAATAACTGATTTGGTAGAGGATAGAATGGGATTCTGATTTGACTGCAAAAGAATCAGAATTCAGACTTTTATCTTACTGAGCATTTCCTTTAAACAGACAAATCAACTATGAGATCTTTATAAATTTATCCTGCTCCTTGATATCTCTCAACAGTCAAGCTGTTCTTCTGTGAAGGCTAGTATTTCAAACTTACACAAATATTCCAATGCTTTTTAAACATGTTCCAAATAGACATTTATTTTGGCTACAACAATATTTTCCTTTTATTGCTGTTATGAGATTCAACATTTCCAGAAATAACTTCTGAAGGGTGCTTGAGAGTCTTGGATATAGGTGTTGTCAGATACAGTGAAGAAGTATTTTACAATGCACAATGTATACTAACATGTATTTTGAAACGTAAGGAGTACATTTGGGAAACAGAAATAGTTTTTTCAAGAAATTTCTTGTGAATCATTAAGAAACAATATCCTTTCCCACACGCCACAGACTTGTTATTCCATAAATTCGCTATGTTAGAGTTTACTGGGTGCATCTGATGATCACTGACTGATGCTTAGAGTTTTGAGTTTCTTCTGAATATACTTGGTAGTGTATGTGCAATGATTAGGATGCCATCTGTGAAGCTTTCTTTTGGGGTTAGATTTAAGGTATTGTGTGATACTTAATTGACTAGCAATATAGGAATAAACAAATTCTTTTCTGTCCTCAACCTAATGGTATATTTGGCTCTTTCCATTTTCAAGGGACTGTATAGACATCAGCTAGTCCCCACGTTACCCCTGTCAAAAAGCCCAGGTATTAGCATCGCTTCTTACAGGTAGTAAACTGAAACTCTGCGAGATTCAGTGACTGGCTAAAGGGCGGAGTGGGAAGTCAGTGGTAAAACCCCAAGTTGTGTCGTTTCGGGGTGCTCCTGGGTTGCAGTCTCCTGTGCAGGCTGTTAGGGAATCCTGCTTCTCCTATTTACTGAGTAATGCTCGTGTACAAAGGTTACGAGGGATGAACTTCAGCAGTTGCATGTGAACACACAGCAAGCTACTAAAGCATTTAGCCATTCTTTACGGTATCTTGCATTCTCCTGGATCCTTCCTGTGCGATCTGGGTTCTGTTAGAAGACAGTAAAACTAGCACTAACTGCACCCAGTGCCAGACTCTAGCTCTGTTCTCTGAAAACAGAAGCTATACTTCTTATTTGGATTTTGGTTACCAAGGGATTCCTTTCCCCTTGCCTTCCTACCCAGCGTTTGGGGGTTTGTCTGGTTGGGCTTGCCTGGAACCAGGTAGCTCGGGCTCAGGAAAAATGAAATTCCAGTCTATGCCCATTTCAAATTCATACTTGTGTCTGTTGCAAACATTTCTTGAATGCTATGGAGTTGTGATTCTTGTGAACGGCTTGGTTAGTTTTTACAAAAGCCTATTATTTAGAGTCATATAGTGGTGTTTCTATAGGACTGAAAGAAAATCTGTAATGCTGCATTTCTGTACATTAATTTTAGGGGTTTTTTGCAGGGCATTACATAGGTGTGCAGATGTGTACACCTATATATCTGAGTGCATAACGTAACGAACATATATTTCTGAAGAGCACTCGCTGTTAGAGCCCAATGTTTAAGGAGGGCTGCATCACTTCCCATTCATTTCTGTAACACTCCGAAATCTGCTGACCCAAGCCAAAACCTCTCCACTCTCCTCTGCTCTTGGGGAGGAGTTAGGGATTTGTGAATGTGTGAAAGTATTAGCTGCCAGTTATAACTGGAATCAAGCCTAGAGGAATCAGGAAAGTTTGTAATACATTATCTCTGGAATTGGCCCAGCTTTCAAAACCAGGAAGTATTAATAGGAACAAATGTGAGCACCATTAGCACTTCCAAAGGCATAATTTATTATCCATTTTGGTTGCAAAATATTGTTTAGTTGCATAATCTTGTTCATTTAAATAGGAAATGTCATTAATGGATTAGTTTATTAAATACACAGACCTGAAAGCGAGGGAATTCCTTTTGACATATAGCCTGAGCAGGCAGGCACTTTGCACTGTCTTTGCAGTGTTAGCATTTACAGCCATCCTGTACCTGCTTTGAGAGAGAGAAAGCATTCCTTTTTCTGCTTAGAAGAAATTTCTGAGCTTTTTAAAAGGAATGGAAGTAGAAGAGAGTTTGGGCTGAAGGTGGTAGGTGGAGAGTCCTCTGGCCGTGCCACGTGGGGATGCTGTACGTGTGCGTCATCAGAGCGGCGTCAGGGGACCAGGCACCGCAGGAGCCATGGGTCTCGGTGGGAGGCAGGGAAGGACTGAGAGGAGTGTGCCACGTTCAGCCTGGTCTCCTCTGTTAAGTTCAAATTCTGGTTTACGCGTCCGTGCACATTGCGGATGAAACTGGGTATCTCATTCCTTCCCTGGCTCCATGTAACACGCGGCAGAGAACAAGCTGCTTGGGCGTAAGTGACCGGTACGGCCGGGTTCAGGCAGTGTTGTTTTAGGGTCGATGCTGCAACAGTTGCCTGAGATGTCCTAGCAAATTGGTCACTCAAATCTTGTGTGCGCTAAATATTCTGAGGATTGTGAAGATTCTGATCTTGATGCAGTTTTGTTTTTTCCCAGCAAATCAAAAGCAAGTTTTCCAGCACTTGTACGTGACTGGCTATTACGACTTAGAGAGAAAATTTACTTAAATAAAACATCAACATGTTCTACTTTAATAGGAATAAGCGGTTGGCCAGTGTTCATTATATTTAGTTATCTGCTAAGTTTTACTTGGTATCTGACTGATTCATGGAGGCAATGCTAATTATACTGGCTTTTTTCTATTCCAAGGTATTTTTCCCCCCTAATGTTTTGCCCCTGTAGTCAGTCTGTTCCCTGTAAAATCCTCTCCTTTCCTCTCCTCCTTTGATCTGCTGGTTAGGGTTCACCTCCTTCATTTTTTGCAATTACCAGTCTGGAGTGAGGATGCCCCTGACCTTTTACCAGCAGTCTGGCAGACACATGGGACAGGAAGCTTGGGTTTTATTTCAGGCTTTTCTACTACTCATCTTGGATGGATTACAACAGTAGGAGCTCCAACTGTCTTGGAGCCCTTTCTGTGATAAAGCGAAGGTAACCTCACAGACACAGAGAAATGTGCAGGCTAGTGCTATCTGATTTGGGATGGACTGAATGAGCGCACATCTTTGGTGGGTAATCAGATGCCATAGCCCCTCATGTTCTATATGTTGCTATACTGGGAAGAATTTCTTTTATGTCAAGTTCAGCAGCAGTTACCCTAGAGCGCAGTCTGTTCTGGAGAAGAATCTATGTGGATGTCAATACAGCAAATGAGTCATTTGGTCCAAAAAAAAGGACTTGCTTCTGTTCTGCTGCTGCTTTGCTGCATTCTTGTGCTTTCAAAGTTTTGAACCTACAGCAGCAGTGGAACAGGCAAAATAAATCAAACGGCTATAAATACTTTGCAAAAGATTAGGATAGAGCTTGGGATTTATGTTTGGATTTCAAGAAGATGGGTAAGTTTGTCATAAAGGAATGCTGTTTCTGCCAATCTTAAATATTGACCGAATAGTATTTTTCCCACCTTGCAGAAGTAATGGGGAAAGCTGGTGCTCTGTAGCTTAGATCAGTACACCTCTGCAATGAGAAGTGGCAGTAACTCTTACTTTCCTTCTTTGTTTATGTAGCTTAAAAATAACAAAGAAATCAGTTTTTCATAGCTAGTTTTAGTAGGCAGGTGATTAAGAAGCTCTGTGTGTGTGAGCTTGCTTTTCTGTTTTATCGTTTCACAGCAAAACATACAAAACCAGACAGACATCTCCAAAGAAAGAAAATGTGATAATTCCTTTAGAGGTACTGTGATTTATAACAACAAGAAAAAGTGAAGACAGGCGCATATGCGAGGGGAAGGGGGTGGGGAGCTGGAGAGATGAGCCTGTGGAATGACATTATAACTTTACCTGCTTGCTGAATGTATCTGTGGATTTAAATGACATCTCAGGGGACAGTATCAAACTTCTAAATTCCATTCATCCATCAGATGGGAGAACAAGACCTGGCTTTCAGTCGGGCAGGAGCTGGAGATTTCTCCTGGAGTAAATGAGCTCAGACCACACAGATAAAGAACGTCTTCTGTTCCGTTTTAAAACATTTCAGGGGAGAATCATCTGTCACTCGGCTCCGGGCTGGAGGCCTTTCAGCTCCGACTGCGGTGCGGAGTCCAGCGCAACAGTGACGCTTTTCAAACTCTTTCCAGTCCTTCATTCCATTTTAACTTCCAGAATTTGCTTCACAGCTTCTCGTAGTTTAAAACAAACTGCCCAGCCTTCGAACGCTGCAGGTAATTTCGCTGCACTCAGGCATTCCCCTGGGACGGGGTAGGCTGGGTCATGCCTGGCAGGCATTTGCTCCCAAGTGTCTTGCAGAACTGCTGTTTTACGAATTTTATGTCCGTTCACTTTTTTACCTCCAGCAAGTATCTTTCCATCCTAGCCAAAACCAAAAAGGAAATAAACCAAGCAACAAATGAAGTAGATTTTGTATGGGGAGTTAGTTTTCCTGGGTGGATCCTCAACTCGTCTGTGTTGTCTCGAGTTTTATCTAGATTCAAATGTCATTCATACTATTAGAATAAATGTATTAGAGTAAATCTGCCAGTTAATACAAATCCAGTGCAGTCAGTGACCTGTACTCTTGATGTAGAATAATGCCTAGGGAAGAACTGAAGCTTCATACGTTGGCCTAACTAAGGGTGTCTGTGATATGTTTTTGGAAAGTTTTACGCATTTTATTATACCACTTGTGCTCATCTCGTCCAGACAGACCTGCTGGTACTCCAGACTATGACAACCTTTTTTTAATGTTAAAAACTGTTTATTCACCGGGAAGTTCTGTTTCAGGAGGCTGAAACTAATCACAGATTTGGTGAATTTTAATGGATATTTTTAACTGAAGGAATGATTAATGAAAAAATGTCAGAAATCCACAGATGGTTTCAGAGAAGGGTCTTGAACGTGATTCTCCCCGTACATTTTTCCTTCCCAGTGGCTTTAAGACACTCCCACTTGGGGCTCTTTTGGACTCCCTTGTTTAATATCTCAGTCTGTCTAAATAATGACGTTTTTATTTGGCTTAAGGGAGGGTAACAGCTTTTACATAGTAGAATGGAATTGCCTGCCTATGTATGGAGGAAGAGGGGACACAGGCAGAATCTAGAGCTTTTACTCCCCGCCCCTTATAACTTGCACCTTGAGGGTAGGGATGGTGGAGACTGGCGGTCAGACTGCCCTTCTCCTCAAGAAAAATCCCTGAGCCTGCACCCCAATGGATGGCATATCTCAAGATTAGGTTAGGCGGACACCTCGGCTCCGCGGTCCCGCGGGGTGGGTGCTCCTGGTCAGCGGATCATGCGGCAAACTGACCTGCTGCTGCTTCTGCTGCGTGGGGTCACAGGCTGGGAAAGTCTGTCCTGCTGGTGCATGAAATGGCTGTTGCAGAAGGGGCAAATGCACAAGGACTGGTGTGAGCTTTGTAGCTCATTTAACTGCCCTGAAAAGAAAAAGTGAGTATAGAGGTGGAGGAGAAGAAGTTCTTCCAAGACAAAAAGTACATAAAGATCAAACCTGGTCTCTCTGGCTTCATCTTTGAAGCGAAGCAAAACCACCAAGGTGTAAGGAAGTGCCTTCCTAGTCAAAACCAAGAATCACTGGAAAACTCTCTGTCTGGTTTTTTGTTAAATATTTCATCTTGATTTCCAGAACAAATGAGTTTGGGTAAACTTGAGATAAGGATCTGAAATGTGAATCACTGGCTCATTTCATTGGAAGCTGCCATGGAAACATATCCCCAGTTAACTTTACTATCTACAAAGGCTCAATCAGTACATATGATCCTAATGATTTCCACCCAATTCACAGCTATCTGGGTCAGACACAATTTATGTAGTATCAAAAAAGAATGTGTGCCTCATGTATTTATAGTATGTTTTTCCATGCAGAATGAGAAAAATACACTGCAGGGCAAGAAAGGGGGGACATTTAAAGCAAAATTTCATTTTAATTAAAATAAAAAGCAACTTTTCAAATATGAAATGTCAGGCTGGTTAACCTTGCATCCTGAGTCTGGAAAGATATATTTTCATCTTTGCAGTGCCTTAGTTAGTGGTTCCTGGCACATTACATTAACTAATTTGAGATCGAATTATCAAATTTGCTCATTGCTGCTAGCACTAATTTGAAACCTTACAATAAAGAACAGTTTGAGAGGCAGATGAAAGGTTGCCACCCACAGAGGCTCCAAGACCTGTCCCTGGTGTATCACAGCAAGGTTCGGAAAGATTTGGGGTAATTGCAGTCATGAGCTGGAGTTGATTGAAGAAAATTATACCCCAGTTTTTTACTACAAGCTCTTTTTTTCCCCTTTTTCTTCCTTTTATTGTGTGTGTGGCTTTTCTTAAATTATGCTGTGAGATGCTATTGCAAGGAAGACAAAGTATTACATTTTTAATAACTTTATTAAAAACTTCGCTTACAACTCTTTCAGCTTTAATACTGCTGAAGTTTCTGAAAAATTCTTTGTATAAATGTTACCTGTGTTTTCCAAGAGTTTTAAAATTTTATTGTATCTGAGGTTTTTATCTTTGCTAAACTTTTAAATTTTTAGGCAAAAATATGTTAATGGATTTCAAGATGATGCAAAATCTTTTACATTCTTATTGGCAAAGATCTACTGGCCATTCTGAGTCTTTCAGTTTTATGAGAAAAGTTTCTTAATTGCTAGGTTTAAGAATGACAGTTGTGACCTGAAAGCAATTTTCTAAACATCAGCATTTCCTAATTGTTATAAAAGTGATGCATCAGTTTCTTAGCTGGCTTGGTTGAATTACCATCCTCAAAGAACTTGCATTTTAACAAGTTATAGAGGCTGAAGCAGTAGGGGTCCTGAGAGAGGCATTTTCTTTCTGACCTTCCTGAGATAAATAATTAAGATGGAGTCTAGATAAAGATCACTGTCAAAGGTGAGGGGTCAACCTGGCTAGCTGACCTAAGAGGTAAAATTGCCCTGCTTGCTGTAGCAGCAACTTGAAGGCAGCTGTGTGGCAGCAGGAAACAAAAGTTTTTTGCTCTGTTGAATAGGCAGAGCATTGAAAAAGAAGAGATGGGGGAGTAAAGGTCTTCTATTTACAGTGTATATCCATCAAACGGTGTTTATAAAAAAAAATTTCCTTCTCTGGTCAAGGTTAAGGGAGCAGATCAGGGGATGGTAACAAGGCTTGAAATTTGAGGAGTGCAAAGGTTAAAATGTTCTTCTAATTTGGAGCCTGTAGGCATACCTGGTTTTAGAGCAGGCTTTTCAGCCGTTCAGATTTTGTTCTGTGAAATAAGTCATTATCAAACACATGCTTCTGTATTAAACCCTCCCCCGGGGTCTTTGTTGTAGTGAGCATGCTTAGACACCCCGTGCCTGCCAGGAGTCGAGCTAAGCGAGCTTTACTTGCCTCGACACTTGCTGTGGGAACTACTTGCAATGGGTACCCCCCTCATGCCCACGCTTCTCACTTTTCAAGGCCCTTGAAGTCACATTTTCGTCTGAGAAGCATCCTAAGGAAATCACAGCGGGCCCTTGGATGGGAATCGCCTCTCTGAAGCGCGCCGTCGCTTCTTGGAAGGGAACGCGTCCTGGGAGGAAGAGCGCACGTCTGCAGCCAGATGCAGGGGAGACACGCATCAGCTAACCACCAGAGAATAAACTGTGCCCTGCGGCCTTCTGCGAATGAATGCGGTGGCACTTCGTGCCTGTGCTAACCTGGTCCCTGTGGTTGAAGGTTATTCACTGACTCATTAGCCAAAAAGAAATTTTATCCAAATTAAGGTGCCTCGGAAGGAAAATCATCCCTCTTTGCCCTGCTTCCAAAGTTGTGTTGCTGTTCAGGAGGCATCACTTCATGAGCCGGTGGTCACTGAGCAGCAATTAAATTAAGCTGAAGGTTTAGGAGCAGTTTGGAAATTGTTCATAATGAACTAATCCATTATCATTAGAGAACCAGAATGTGAGAGGGAAAAAGAGGGGGAAAGAAATCCACCTCCCCTCTGCAGACCCCTCTGGCCCTCTGTTCCTGAGCTCATTCCCGTTGCAGCACTCTGCTTTGGGAAACGTTCTCCTCAGACAACTCAAAATGTTGGTTTTTACCCCTCTAGTAGTTGCAAATGCCTGTGCTGTCTCCCCAAGACGGAGCCAACCTGCGCGTTCCAGCTCCCCACAGGCGAACGTCGAGCTCGCGAGTGCAACAAGTAGCTGCAATTTCCCGATTCCCGTGCGGGGGAGGCACAGCCTGCAGCGGGCTGCGCTCCCGCGGTGGGTGCTGCGTCGAGCCGCAGGTGGAGGGCTGGCCCCCACGTTCAGCCCACGCCAGAAGGGAAAAAGGAGCTGTGCCTTTAACTGTCCCTGCAAGATGTCTGCAGTCTGGGCTGCCTCTTGTTTTGAAGAGGGAGTGCTTGGGGGCTAGTTCCAGAGCTCAGTGACAGAGAGGAAACAGGGCCAGGAATAAATGGCCTGTTGATTTACTCAAGTTACATCATTTTCTTCCCCTCAAGAGCCTATAAATCTCACGCTCCTTGTAAAAACAGAATTTAAAAACAATTGAGAGCTTCTGAGACGACCCCATAGCTTCCAGCCGCTGTGGCCTCTGAATATAGAGCTGCCTTTCACAGGCTGGACCACTTGTTTCATATTAGATACTAGGGGAGCCCTGCTTCCAGCTAAGCAGCAGAAGCTGTTAAGATATTTTATAGTCGTCCTAGTGGTTTAGATAACACTCTCCCCATACATATCACGGGGCTTTAGCTAAATAGCAGGCTTCCTGACTTGGCCACGAAGCTCAGAGAGTCATTAATTCACACGTTCATGTTTCTCCTCTCTTCAATTATACTTCTGATCAAAGACACCCAGGCTGGCAGAGGTGCCTCTGTTAAAAAGTGTATTCTTCTGATTATTGTATAATTTATGGCCTCTTTGCTCTAAGGGTTTGTATTTTAAGAAAAATGCTCAATTGTTGAGCTTGCTACAGTGCTCATTAGTTTTGCCTTCAGTCTCACATCTGAAGAGATTTTTTAATTCAACAGGGATTTGCGTTTTATTATTTTTTCATTGCTAATGGGATACAATGGGCTGCAGCTCTTTCCACAGCTGGGTTAATCTTTTGGATGGTTGTCAGTGTTCTGGAGGGTGAAAAAGGGACTTACATGGAACAATGCATATTTCAATGTTGCGGTGCCCCAGATGAGTGGCAATTTGCCGCTTCTCACCTATGAGCTAGATGCTGGCCAAGAAGAGCTGGCATTTAATCTGTCCTGATGTTAGAAGCCAAGTCTCGATGATAATTTTTATAATTGTTATATGTGGACGTAGAGTTTATGGAGAAAGGACTGGACTTTCTAAAGCTGAGCGGGTCCTCATGCCTTAATCTGTGGCAGTAAAAGCTCTGGTTCAGAAGTCTCTAGGAACCTTGAAGAAACATAAGGGGCTTTTCTCAGTCTATTTGCAGCCTTTTGCCACCGTATGTAACAATGTGATATCTTATGTAATGATGTCAAGGAGGCATTTCTTAGCCTGATCCAAGCTTTCTAATGGCTAACATCCAAGTCTTAACACCAAAGCCCTAAAGTTCTGCTCTCTTTATTTAGCTGATAAGCTCTAAAGTGGCTTCTTTACTATTAGGTATGTAAACATATAAAAGTCTGTAATTTAAATACTTTCTCAGACATACACTGTGAGCGAAGATTGTTCTTTTCATTCAGTAAAGGGGAGAGTAATGGTTACTACACTTGGCCATGCTGTTACTGGCTAAACTTATAGGTGGAAGAGTTTGTATTTTACTTATCAAGGGATGCTTTGATAATGATATTGTGGTTAAGTGCAGGAAAAGCAGAACTAAATAATGAAACCAGCAATTCCTTCTAGACTGATTTTTTTTCCCCTGAGAAAAGAAATAAACATACAAGTTGACATAATTCAAAAATGCTAGTATTTGCTCGTTTCTGGCTTGCTGCCATCCCAGAGTTAGCACAGGGGTGAGGAAGAAGGAATCCCTGCAGGCACAATTCATATAAACTAAGTGGATTTACTTATCATTTATGAAAACAAAAAGAAGGTATCTGATTAATCACTTTGTGGGTTGAGGTCTACATCGTGATGGTTTAAGCAGCAGTTTATCGTGTGCTGTGTCTCCACTACATTCTGATTTCAGTTTGCACTTTCTTTTAGAAGTTTCCAAATGACTCAATGGCTGGGTTAGAACATCTGGTGGACGGTTTCCTCCCCAAACCTTTTAGCCTGATGAAGCTCTGTTAATGAAAAAGGATGCCTGTAGACATTAAGACATACATGCTCATGTAGATGTAAGTTTAAGGTAAAGTTTGTTGTAGAACCGTAGAAGAGTTTGGGTTGGAAGGGACCTTTAAAGGTCATCTAGTCCAACCCCCCTGCAATGAGCAGGGACATCTTCAACTAGATCAGGCTGCTCAGAGCCCCGTCTCTGAGCAATACACACACACACACACATATATATGTATTTACAGGGGTATATATGTACATGTTGTGGAAGTTGCTGCTGCTGGAGAACACAATACAGGGCCCTTAATAGTAGAAAATGTACCAAACCAGGTGGAAAGTGTGAGGAGGAATATGAGCAAAGAAATGTGGCTTGGTAGACAAGCGCGCTCTGTGTCGTTTCACTCTGGCCTCCATCAGAGGCCATGTCATGGAGCCAGAACAATTATTAAGTATTTATGTGAAGGTATGTAGCACGCTTTACCTCAGAGTGAAAATCTCATTTGTAAGCCTAAAAATATTATGGACATAATACTACCCAAAGATTCTTTAACCCTGGAAACCTAGTAGTTTCTCTAGGTAAAAGATGGTGAGGCCATGGCTAATGTCTCCTCAGCAAGAATTTCAGCTTACCTTCATTTGGGAGCCTAATTCCAGTGAAAGGCATTCAAGGCTTCAGAGTTTTCAGTTTATGCAGTGTGCTGCCTCTAACTTCTAATGAAATAAAAGGGGAAAAAAACCTTCTCTTTTCATGTATTATTAACGAATATGCATGTGGAAGACGAGTTACTTCAGGTACTGCAGGGTGCACAGCGAGGTGTAGGTGCAGGACGGAGCAGCACCAGATGAAGGGTCAGTGTTTCTTACATTCAGATAAGATGATAATTACTGCAGGGCTCAGCCTGACAGTGTTGCATAAGGGTATTGTTCTGGGTATGGGTGTCAAATACCAGAGATCGCAAAGACGATGTCGCTTGTTGGAGTGACAGGACTATAGTCCGCTGGCCGCGGAACAGATTTTCCTAGGTGAGATTTGCAGCGGAATTTGGAAGTCAAGTCTGTGCCGAAGGGAGATGTGCACAGAGTACCGTACCCAAATGCCAGTCGATGTTCTGCCAGCACTGCGCCAGGAGCCGTGCGTGTTGCCATCTCCGGGAACGCGGCGGCTGAGGGACAGGCTGTGCGGGAGCAGGGCCAGCCGCCCGCCGCTGCTGCGTCCAGCGCTCTGCCGCTTGGCTCCGACCTCGTGCTCGTCCACGAGGCTTCTGACCGGTCAGTTCAGCAGTTAGAAAATTGTCGGCCGTAATGCAGTCTTAAGACTTCATGTGGTGTTAATTGCTTCTCAAGTCCGCGCTATATTTTAGTATAACGTCACAGAAATGTTTCATTTTATATAGTGAAGACTACATTGTGCTTATGACTGTAACTGCACTTGAAATGCCTGTCTGACACCTAAATATTTAACTAATGTTTTGTCAAAGTTCTCACTCAGAAAATATCCACAAGGATGCATTGGGCTGACTGTGAATAGCCAAGTCATTTTGTAATACATGGAGTTAAGCCCTAAGAGAGTGGTAGGGATTACTGCAGATATTACTCTTGATTTGTGCATCTGTCTTCCACATTGTAGCTGCACATCATCCATTTTAAATAAATTATAGTTTAATCAATTAATACTCTTTGATGTAAGGGATCCACAATTTACCCCAGAGAACTCATAATATAAACCTGACTTTTCTGTAAACCTTTTTTAAGGAAGTACTGGCCTGCTACAGTTTGGTGCTCTGGAATTTGGCATAGACATACCTTTCTCATTTGTTCAGTGGTATGGTATCAACAAGAGGTGACATGAAAGGCAGTACCACCCAAACTGGGGGACAGTTTGTCTAGGACAGTGGCGACCATGTAGTGAGATGCTTCATGAGCTTGTAGTGAGAGCTTCCTGAGAAGCTAAGGACAAAACATTCCCAGTGGAGAATAAAAAGTTAGAGTAAACTTCCAGGAGTAATTTGAGAATCTGGAGTCTGTGCAAATCCCCCCATTCTGAAAAAAGGCTGTCTTTCGTAAATAAGACAAGTACTTGTAACGCTGGTGAGCTCCCTGTCATAAGCTGCATAAGAAAGCCTGCCAAAAGCTTTTGGGAGCAAAAAGGGCTTTTTGGAGGAAAAAAGGCTTTTGGGAGCAAAAACTCTCTGCCAACTAATAATTTTGAACTTGACTTTGCATTACCTTAAAGGCATTGATTTTGCATAGAGATTTGTAGGAGAGTAGCATAATCAAACCTGGACTAATCCACCTTACTCTTAGATTCAGTAGTTTAAGGGACTGGACATTACAGTCCTTTTCTTACATTGATGGAATTTGTTTTCTCTTCATTCTCAAATACTATATAAAAAATGAGGAGCATTCTCATCTATTTTATGTAACTTAATTACCTTCATACTTTCAGTGCTCTGAAAGGGGGTTTAACTTTTTTTTATTGGAATGGGGGTGGTTTTTTGCTTGTTTTCTATTGGCTACTGTTGCTAACATTCTTGTTTGTGCAGTGTATTGTTTTATGTCTTCCAAAGTGATTGAAATGCAGAGGGTTTGTTAGATGTGGTATTGAATAAACACCTTGATAGACCAGCTGCAATGTCTGAACCAGAGCGATGTGGATCATGTAAGAGTACTTAGCTCCTGATGGCAGTTGATATCTTTGGAGCCCACGCTAATAAACCACTGCCCCAGAAGGTGCTATTGGGTAGAATAACATGGGGATTGGTTTCTTACAGCTGTGGCTTTCAGCTTATGCCAGGGAGGAAGACGTTAGTTTACCTGTTTCTAGTGTATAATTACAAATAGTAGTATACTGTTTTCTTATGTTCATCCATACCGTATTTGATCTTTTTTAAAGTACTCTATGATTTTTGTATATGCTTCACTTACAGTTTCTATTCTGAAGTCAGTGCAAACTGCTTTGCGTATGGTTTTGTGTGTAACTGCAGTGGCAAAAGCCTTTAGTATCAAATGCAACTTCTCAGCAAGGCAGAGTGTTGTTCTTGTGACTTTGGTACACATTTGTAGTTCTCTTTGGGTCTGTGTTTCTGTCTCGATGAGCCCAGCACTGTAAACCAGGTTGAAAATCTAGTTCACATTCACGCCATACGCTGCAGAATCTGCCTATTTTCCCTCCCCTTTCAAGAAGAACAATGCCTGTTTCCACATCTCCAGGAGCCACCCAGTTGACCAGCTCCCGGAGCGTTTGGTGAGTAGAAGCAGGTTCTGAATCCCACTGGTGCATACAGTATTTTCTTTCACCAGGGTATTAAAAAGCAACTAAGAAAGAGACCTCACAGATGCCAAGAACTGTTGAGCATTGAGTTGTAGCCTCCATGGTGCTTCAGTTCCTCCGCTCGGTAGATAGGCAGCGTTTTTCATGCTGTTTGACAGTTATCTCCTCAGCAGCATTACTGGGCTTATACATCTCCTTTCAGCAGCTCCAGATAGAGCTGACAGCAGGGGTATTCTGTTTTGTCTCAGCGAAGAAAAAAAAAAAGGTGGTCTTTTGGCAGTAGCCAAGGCCACACTCAAGCACCAAGGGGCACAATGTCTCCTCTGTCTCAGAGAGAAAATAGCTTCTGACAGGAATCAGCTTTCAGTCAACTGCCAGGCATCTCTCATTATGGGAGGCCCGACCTGCAGGCTGCTATGTAGATAACCTGTTATCGCAGAAGATTGAATGCGGAGTTAAATTGCCTCGCGCTGCTGTTTCTGCAGGTTCCGGGGAAAAAACGTAAAATATTATCCTTACGGAAATTTGTCAAAGTGGAAAAAAATGGAGGTTGAAGGAAGGCAGTGCCCCTCAGTGGGTGTACAGACCGTCAGAGCCTGCGTGTGCCTCTACTTGTTTTAATACGCCATTCTGATGTGTTTAAGACAGAAAAGCTGATCGTGTACGTATTCGGTTTATTGTAACAGGCAGCGCAGCATTGGAATGAGCATGTTCGGAGTATGAGGCTGATATTTGAACTTTGAAATTTTTCTGATTATAACATGAAAAGTCTCAGTGACTCAGTGTTCTCTAAAAATCAATGAGCTAGCCCTTGCAACACCCTTCTGGAATGAGTATAGCTACTTGGGTAAGCAGAGATAGGGAGAAGGGAAGGACACCCTTTCAGAAATACCTTAATTCTGGTATGTTCCAGCTGCCTCACTGTGCACTGAAGTTCTGTGTTCCTGATGCACAGGGGCATCTCCTCCATGTTTCTTAGATGTGGGCACGTGGCCCCACTGATAACCACAGCCTTTCATGTTTCATCTCAGGCATCCAAAATATCCAGGCACTCTGGAAAAAACCAAACCAAAAACAAAACATGGAAAGCAAAACTTACTGTGGCTTCTGCAAGATCAATGGCAATACCTTATGACTGATAGCTTTAGACCGGCTTTTCGTAAATTTGCACTAGTCTCAATCCAAACATTTTCTTTAATCTGTGTGTCTTTGCATCTGGTATGAAAGGAATCAGCTGCTGCACCCATTTCATTGAGCCCTTACCCACACACGCTTTTGTGCACTGGGAATCATTTTTCATTGAGGCCATATACAATTAGGGCCAACGAAGTTAGATGGGCCTATTATAGTAATTCTGTTTATGCTGACAATAAGTTATTTGACCTTCAGGCTGATCATGTTTCTGATACGGAATATATCAGCTCACCGACTTACCTGCTGATAATGTGAAATCCGTTGCATTGACATCTGGGATGCTGCAGTTGGACTGTGTTTAGAGGCAAAGAAGGAGCGTCAAGGAAGAGTATCTCACCTTAAAAAAGCTTCTATATCCTCTAGTAAAAATGTCTGGAAATTAGGACATTTTTCTTTCTCCTGGCTGGGGAGAAAGGTCTTCTGAATAATTCATTCCAGATTAACCGTAGTAGCTGTTTGTTCAAGCTGCCTGGAAAGGTGATAAACCAATTAAGAGGGGATGAAAGTGAAGCTGAAAGCTTCTGCTAATCACCTGTAGACGCAGTTGAACATTCAGAAGTCGAACTGGGATGCTTTAATTACAGCAACATTTTGAAAAATGTGTGCCGTATTAATCTCACCGGAAACATCCTTCCAAACTCTTCCTTCAAAGGCTCTGATTCTTCCCGAATGTTTAATGTAAAAGGGATGTCCACTCACAACTCATGTACGTGTACTTCAATGAGCCTTTGAAAGGAGGAGTCCGTTTTTTGCAAGGAGTGTCAGCCTAATGAGTGATGCTTCATGAATGGTTGAAGAGATGGCCCCTGGCTGGCAGTCAGGACTTCAGCGTTATGTTCCTCGCTCTCTCGTTTGTTCTGTGATTTTGAGCGAGTCCCTTCTCTATTCTCTGTTGATGTGTACAAATTGGTACAGGATTCTCAAGGAAGGAGAGATATTTTTGAGGTAGTATTTATGTTTTTCTCTCTTCATATTGAAGTAAAGGAAATAGCTGTACAGGCAAAGAAGTTCCTTTCTCCTGCTGTGCTTCCAGAAGGACCTATCTGAAATCCTTGTGCCATGCGATCATACTTGTACCAGTTGCAGTAGCAAATGTCTGTTCCCTTGCCCCTCAGACCAAGCGTCTGTTGCTCCTTGCAGCCCTGCCTAGATCTTTTTGCACCACCTGCCTCGGGGTCTGGAGCAGTTACAAAAATAAAGAGGAGAAACCACACAAAGCTCATCACGAGTTCAAAGGGCCATAAACACTTTGTTAAATGCAGGCTCTTTGTGCTATCTTGTACATGACATAGTTTGCTGAACAATTTGGTGACTACTGTACACTGTCAGCTATCACTGTCCCACCATGGGAGACGGGGGAGCTCTGAACGCAGTAAAGAGAAATGCTTTCATGTCACTTTTATCTGACATTGGACGCCGGAGACAAGTTTACAGAGGTAGCACTGAATTCTTTTTAATAAATAGTTGTGGGATCCTGCATGGCTTTGCTCGGGTGCATACGAGCTGCCTTGTTTCACCGAGTCACTCATCTGAGCAAGGACCGCACCATCCTGTAAGATCATCCAGCCTGTGGGATGATTCTCTTGGGGAACTGTTTCCTCCCGTTCTCCAGGTGACTCTGGGTGAGGCAGGACGGGGAACTTGCTGTACAGCCCTTGGTCACTGGCTGCAGCAGGTGCTCTCTACTTTTCCGTGGCAGCACAGGTATCAGGGTCAGCGTTTCACTCCTGGAATTGCCGGAGGAATGGTTATCTCACCAAGGCATTCCTTCCGTTAGGGATCTAAGCTGCGTGTGCCAGCTGCAAAATCAAAGATAGCTACAGCCATCGCCAAAGCAAGAGAACGATGGTAGGTGGTCGCACCGCTCCGCTGCTCATCCCTTCTCAGGCAGCCGTGCCGTGCCTTTGTGCGATTCCTCCTGTGGGCAGTTCCCGCTCGCGCCCTCAGCACCGCTGTTGGAAGATGCCGTGGCTGCTGCCTGCTGCAGAGCGGGAGTCTCGGCAGCCACGGGCAGGGCAGCGGAGGTGCAGAGCCAGGGACTGAAGGTTGGCGCGGGGAGGTCTGTCCCAGTAGCTCCCAGGGACTCTTCATCGCCAGGCTGGCTACCTGCATGTGGCCCAGACGGCCTGTCTTCACCCGCTGGAGGTTCTCGGTTCTGCTGAATGTTCAGGTGTCTCCTGCGTGACCTCTCTCCTGCGCGGTTTGCTGCTGACCGCTGCAGCCTCCCTCTCACCTGGCCTCTTCCACCAGTGCCGACTTACCTCAGTGTTTCCCTTTAACAGTAAGATAGGTTTTAGAAGAAATAGTAACAAAAGTTTTAGTAGCCATAAATATGAAAAGCAATTTTACCATCAGGTTTGGAGTTTTTGTATGTTTTTATTTTGCAAAATACTAAGTAGAGCTGCAGGCTGAATTACGAAAGTCCACTCACACATAAGGACAGTGCACTGCCACTAAGCAGATTGAGGGCAGAGCATAAGCCCATACGGGTAATGCGTTCTTTAAATACAGGTTTATAAAAAAAAAAAACCAACAAAAATCCTTAGGCTTCTGAAGGCTAATAGTTAATTTTGAAGGGTAGAAGTTTAAATGTTGTCTCACAAGTAAATGGTTTTTCTCCCAAATCATTAACATAACACATCTATTTCTGCCACTTTAAATTTTCGTGGGCACTCATGTTGTAGTTACCTTAATTGTCTCGTGTCCTTTCCCCACCGAAGCTTCTCAGCTCAAGTGGTACGGCTGTGAGACTTGATAAACCTCTTTCAAAGTCAGGCTAAGTATGAAAGTAAGTTATGATAAGGGCTGTTACGTAGTGCGTCTTCAGTGAAGAAGCTAGTCATCTGACAGTCACTTCGAATTTTGGGCTTCAGTGAAAGAGAAAATTCACTGAAACCATTTTTATTGCTGAAAAGACTCAGAATTCGAGGTGATTCTGATTTTAATGCAAAAGTCCTCCAAATTTCTAAGCGCTTATAAAGGGTAGATTGTTTTAAAGGGGTTTTGCAGGTCGAGATTTATTGCATTCAACACAACAAAAATATATTGGAAGATGGTGTTTCTTTTATTCTTTAAAGACACAGAGCCAAAGGACTTTGTCACCTGTTAGCTGCCCAGCAGAAATAAAATCCTGTATTTGCAGCCATGATTCAGGGTCAAGAGGTAAGGAGATAAGGCCCGTCTTTTGTGAATGGGAGCTTGACTTTCAGAGAGCAGGAAGTCGGAATGAATGCGGGGAGAATGGCAGGAGTCAGGATGGTGAAACTCCAGCCTGCTCTCATCTGATAAGAAAGAGACACTAAACTTAACACTGACAGGGCGACTCTGCTCGGAGGCGAAG
>NW_009187058.1:6363-20665 GCF_000690835.1 Fulmarus glacialis | reverse complement strand
TAACAGTGACAGGGCTAGTCGGCTCGGAGGCGAAGGAGAAAGCCAGCCACTGGCCTGCCGGAGTTTGTTTTGTGTATTTACAATCAAAGCAATAATACCATTTAGCGTTCGTCAGCATGACTAATGCTGGCCCCTGCTCCTCTTGCCCCACGCCTCTTGCTCTCCCTTTCTGCTGCCCGCTTGCCCTGCTGCAGAAGGCTGCCTGCTGCCCTGGCCAGAGCCCTCCCGCGGGCAGCCCGTGCCGGCGCGCCGGGGCCCCTGGGTCAGCAACACCCCAGCGTTATCGCAGGCCACCAACTAGGTGTGATAGCACTGTAAATTCCCGAGTCTCCCTCTCTCCACCTGGTGCCCTTTTTCCCTTTCTCGTAACGTTTTGAGTCTGAAGGAAGACAAAACTTCCGGTACCACAGGCAGAAGTTTGAGAGGGAGGTTTCAGAAATCAGTAAGTTATCCCTGCGGAACAAGCTATGAATGTTGACCTGCCTCGGGAAGAGCCACATATATTGCTCTAAGTATTGAAACCACCCTGCCCTGGGGAAGGCAGTAATGGGCTGAGCAGCAGCTCCAGGCCCTGGAGGGCCGCGGGGTAGAGAGGGCGCAGTGCCGGCGGGTGTTCCGGAGCCGCCCGCGTATCCAAACTCGCTCTGCGGATGCCCGCTGGGTGAGTCCCTGGGGGGAGCCCGCCGGGGCGCTGGGGCAGCTTTCCTTCCCCTCCTCTGGTTGCAAACTTGCGCTTCAACAGAAACTGGTCTACTTCAAAATCTATAATGTGATTTCAGTTTTTTCCTAGACTGTGTAAATGTAATTAGAATTTGCCTGCATCAAGCAGCAGTTCCCCAGAAAATCATCAATTAATTGATTCCAATTACTCGTAATTGGTTCTCATACATTTCAATTAGTCTGCTGTGTTGTAACCAGCAGTACTAGTCAATTATACAAGTAATCAACATGCCTTTAATAACTGTCATGAAAAGAAGTTGTGAAAAAGAGTTTAGGGAGGAAGGGCAACATTCTGGATGTCAAAAAGTGCCTATTACACTGATTTATCGTTCAGCTGCAATGATTTCTAGAGACAGAGAAAATAACCAAACTGTACAAGTCAGATGTTATTAGTAGGCAAAGGATTCAGAACCTGAGCTAAGGGAAGGCACCGCCACATCCCTTTTATTCCACAAATAATGGAAGTGGTTAAGGCTGAAAAACAAACCGGCTTACTAGTAATTAACATAAAATACATTATCTCATCACCCGTGAAGGGTGATTATATTTATTTTATAAAAAAGGAACTCAAGTTTGCAAGAGGAGCGTAGGGGCCAGAGTCTCGAACATGTCTGAAAGCGTTGTGTTTCCCCCTGTACTGTGGCCTATCACACAAATCACAGTGACCTATCAGAGATGTGAAAATAAGCGAATGCCAGGTTTGCAGACCTCCCAGTAAGTTAAAAAGTTAAAACACAAACCTATCTGAATGGAAAATGTTTCTAAAAACATTTTTATCCAACAGCTTTCAGCATGCTCTGTCCCTTCCAGTTTTCTGTTGTAAACGGATTCATTGCATGCACACAGAAATTCATCTACTCACCCCAAACCAGTTAATTCTGAAGGATGCTGCTGCCTGATGTGTGCGTGAGACTCCTTAAGCAGCAAGGTTTCGTTTTACAGGCATTTTAATGCTGGCCTGCCTAGGGATGCTGGCAATGAGCAAAACGCGATTTATTGTGCAGCTTCTCTCACGAAACGGTCCGCAGGCACTGCAGGACTCGCGGCGGGAGGACACGGTCCTGCTGCTGAGCGCACCGAGTCCAAGCACTCGTGTCGCCCGTCAATGTAACCGGACAGGGTAGGGAATATTTTTGCTAAACTTTCCTAATGACAAGGCAGTAACGCTTGCTACCAGTACTTTTTCCATCTGTAGGGCCCTTTGGAAATAGGGAAAACACTTCTCAGAATAGTGTTGTGCCATTCAAAAATGGGATTTCTCCTTTGAGTGGCACCAGCTTGGCATAAAATTCTGTAATCTTTTTGTTTGAAATCTGTTTGCCTCAGTGGCATTAGAGGCACGGCAGCACCCAGGCTGTGGCATTTGAGGGGTGGTCTTGAATACACCATCCCCTGTGCACCGGCAGCCTTTGCCGGCGCTGCTGTGGGGCACCGGCCTCCGGGATGCCCGGACCAGCAGTAGCAAGCTGAAGCTCGAAAGGCTCAGTGTCCTCTCAAGGACCGGTTTTGGCCCTGCCTGGTCCCCTCAGCAGTGGAGAACATGTCTAAAGATTTATTAACTTTCTTACCTTAAATTACTCTTACATTTGTGGCAAGTCCTTTGAATACGTAAAATGATCCTTTAGACTTAGTGAGAACTGGTCTACGAGAAAGGTGGTTCCTCAGTCACACCACCATTCATGAGCAAATCACTTAAAAATTATTCAACAACAAAACCAAATAAATGCTGTTTCACCGGAGCCAAGCAGGTCTGCAGACCTGTGGCATTTAACCTTTAAGTTTTGACTTTAAGAATCTGTGGACACATTAATCTAAAAGGAAATTACAGCGGAAAACCGTGCACATTGCTGAATGTGTTGAGTTCGGTTATTTCACTGCTTATTTACAGTAGATGCTTCTTAGAAAAGAGAAATGCGGGGTCTTAAAGAGTTAAAAAAATGTTAATATTCTTAAACATCTGCCTCAGCAACCTTTAAATTAGGCTCTAATCTCACTCCACATCTTTTGTAATATAACTTAATTTATTGGACTCCAGTTCTTCCAGATTGTACCTGAGCAAAATGAGGCATCCTGCCTAGAGAGTTTATTGCCCCCAGATGGCAAACATCTCTCAGCTTTGCCTCTGCCTCTGATCCATACAGAAGGACTGAAAACTCAGAGATTTATCAAACCAATAAAGCTAATGAAATAATTAACAGGAGAAGTATTGAAATGATTATAGTAGATATTTTCATATTGATTAGAGATGTGGTTTTATTATGAATATTTAAAAATTGACTCTCAGCTAGTAGCATCTTCTACTTTCAAATGTTCTTAGAGAGCTCTTACAGTTCTCTGTTTGCGCAGAGTATTCAATTTTACGTGCATTCTTATTAGGAGAAAATAGTGGGATTGCATGTGTGAGTAGCTGTTGCTAGAGGGGGGTGTTGTGGCTTATATAACTAGCAATGTTCAAATGACTGCAGAGGGAAAGTGTTTTAAGTTTCTTCAAAGTCAGGTATTTTCCAGATTTGGGATATGTTCAAGAAATGGCAAACTCAGACTGGATTCACTCACAAGTTGGTTAGACCTTAGAAATTCTGCAGTATTGAAAAATTATTTTTCACTGTTTTTGCTTGTAGAGTGGAGGTAGGAAAGGAAGCTGCATTTCTGTTGTTGTTGTTGTTGTTATTATTATTATTAATTTAGCCATTTACAGTTGTTTTCTGTCTGCAAGTCTCTGTCATTGTCTGAAAGAAGTAGATGGAGTTGGCTGGCATTGGCCTGTCCTCTTGTGAATAATTACATAATTTCCCATTGTAGTCATCAGTGGAAGGAAAGCCAGATCGCTCTCACTGTTGTGACAGCTAGACTTGGCTGTGAAGTTTTAGAAGAAAATGTCTACATTCTGAATATACTCTCTAGATCTGGACAGCACTGAAAATACAAAAAGGAGGTATTCATACATCATGCTTTAAAAAATTCCCTTGTAAAGATATTCTCCCTTAGCTATAGTAGCTTATGTGTGCAACAAATGGCTCTTGCAGGTGCCCATCTAATTCTGATATAATGCTTAAAAAAGTCACTCAGGAATAAAACAGGATTCCCAGGTTCTGTTCTGGATTCTGTACTGCTTTGCAGCGCCCATACGAGTCGCTCACCTCAATGCATACCCTGTTTGTCGACTGTAACAGAGTTTTAGTAAATGTCAGGATTGAATGTTTATGGTATGCTGAGGTACCCCTAAAAAACAAAGTGACAGTGATCCCAGGTAATACTGTTATTCCTGTTATATGCACTTATAAACCCCAAATTCTGTACTTTGAGCCTGTTGTGCCAGACATGGCCAGAATATCCACCTTGCCAGAATATATCACATTGCCAGAATATCCATTTTGCAGGCAGACTGCTGATACTTACGTATTTAATAATTAGGTTAACTATTTTTTCCATTAGAAAAAGAATCATGTAGAATCTAAATATGTCTGTAGAGTATTGTGGTGTGTACAGATAGATTTTTAACAGGTTTCTGACTTCATAATGTAATAAGCAGTAATTCAAATAGGTTGTGGATAAGGTGAAAGAAAGTATACTATTTTGAATAGTTGTATAGAATTTTGAATGTTGTCAGTAGAAAAGCATTGCTGAGACTACTCAGTGTGGCTTGAAAAAGCCCATTATTCAGTTAAGTGATAACAGTATCTGTGATTTAATTAATATTGGTGATTTTTTGATGTGTATGGACTCCATTCTCAACAGAGTAAAGATGTAGCACTAAACAAAGCCTGGGGTCCTTAGGTCAGGGACTGTCACTATGGAGCTGATATCAGTTACAGAACAGACAGGAACAGATTTCGTTTATCTGACACTGAGCATTGTGTTGGAAAAGTTGGCAGTGCTAATAATTAGAGATGTGAGTGCTCGCTAAAGAAACCCTGCTTAGCATGTAATCAATCTTTACGAAAAAAAAGGAAAAGAGAAAAAATGAATCAACCCACACCTGCAAGGTTACAGGGAACTTAAAAGGAATGGAGAAAGTAAGATCCCATCTTATGCAAACACTAGACGCTTTCTGAACATTCAAACCGCAGCTCTGAATATGTGAGAGAAAACAATCCAATTCACATTTTCGTATCAATTTCCTGCGCTGCTCTTTGTTGTCATTACCGGAGAGTGCTTTTTGGTGGTTCTTCCTCACTTAAATAACACTGTACAGCAAGGTGGTTCAGTTCGGGATTAAGGCAATTACAGGATTCAGAAACAACATCACGGTGAGATCTAAATTTTGTCATGTTTTAGTCCTTAGGAAAGTAAGGGGGAAAGGTGTCTGATCTTCAGAGGTGTTTGTGTTGCTAGAATTCATTGCCATCTCTTTGTGAGGTAGATTAGCAATGAACCCTTTCGCAATACACCCGCTGTGCTTCCCGGTCGAGGTGCTGCAGTGCTGAACTCACCTGTGTGCTGAAGACTCATTTTCACTTTTGTTTTTGTCGGAATACCTTCTCCTGCTTTGGGCTATGGACTAAGTCTTGCTTGGTATTCAAAGATACTCGGTGCAAAGGGGGCATCTTCTTGTTGCAAAGTTCAGTGCTTGCAAGTGGATACAGCAGACAAGTACTTCGAATTTATTTGAGAGAGAGGAGGAGAGGTTCTGGAGCTATCTGCCTCCACCAGCGGTATGTTTGCTAACTTACATTTTTCGTATTCTACCTTCCAGCCACATCCTTTTCATAGAGATAATATAAAAATTAAAAGTAGGCTACTGAAGCATAGATATTTATTTGCAAAATCTCTTAAGTTGCTGAGAAAACACCAATACAGGCAAAAGTCTTTGCACTTCCCAAGCTTGAGCTTTAAGAGTTCGGTGTATCAGAGTGTCTTGAACATTCCCTGAGAGAATAATTATTTTTGGCAAACTTGCATCGATCCAGTCTAACTTTTCAGCAGTGTGCTCTGCACAGCAGGTATCCTTTGCACTCTCCTCCATGTCTTCAGGAAATAAAACTGACAGAAAATTCAATAAACCAGCCATTTTCCCATTGATCATATTTTGATTCAGAAAATTCAGCAGGCAGCATGGTGCTAAATTATTAACTAAACGTCATCATTCACAGGGGAAATGTTCTTTTGGACGGTCTTGAGAAAAACAAAATGATCCTTTGCATTTAATAGACAAAGGAATATCATCAGCTAATGAAAAGAACTCCTACATAAAAACAAATTGGAATGTGTGTTTGAATTCAAGAAAATTGTATGGAAAAGGACGTGACTGTACGGACAAAACCGTATACAGCCTGTGAGTGCTTGTTGCAGTGTGTCTGTCTGATAGGCCTCCTGGTGACACCGCGCTTCCCAGGTTTAAACGTTTCCGTGCTCAGGGTTGATGTCAAGGGATGTGTGGTCACGTACGCACATGCACAGGCGCGAGAGTTGAAAGGGCAGGCGTACGTCCAGACTTGTTCATGTGGGCCTAGATCAAAAGTGGCTGGCGTCTCTGCATATTAAATTCTGGATGAGAGCAAAGCCTCGTGGTGCACCCAGTTGAGAAATTGCTGAGCTGTCCTGTTGGTCTGACTCGTAACACTGTGCTTGGCTATCAGGTAATTATGTATGCATTTTGACTTCTAATAAAGGCTATATTAGGCCCTGGAGACATTTGACATCATTTGAAAAATATGACATAAAAAAATTCCCCAACTGTTCTAATGCCAGAAAGCCCACATACCTTCAGAAGTAATGTGGGTGACAAGAAAAAGGAAAAATACTTCCACATTGAGGTAATACTTCCATAATGCTTCAGATTCTGTGCCCATACAAAAATAATGATCAGATATTCTTTTTTGGTCTTTTTGTTTTTCTTTCTGGGAAGAAAAGAAAAGTTTAAAGAAGAAGGAATTGGAACAAAACATTGTATTTGTTATGAAGCGAAATGTCATTTTCATAGTGGAGATGTGGCCAAAAAAGAGCGTTGCATATCATACTGGTTTCTCCTCGGAAGAGTCGCTGTCAAAGGTGGGAGGTGGGCCAGGTCCGGTGTGACCTGGTCTGACAACAGATAAATGCACAAAGCTGACATGGCTCCGCCTGCCAAGTGCGTAACATCCAAGTATCCTGGAGTGTGTCGTGTCAGGGGCACGTTGGAGAGCTCTGAGACCTTCGCGTGCGTCGGTATCATCCCTTCGAGGTTCCAGAGCACTTCCTGAATATGAGCAATTAATGAGGACACCATCCGAAGGAGATGGACAGTGAGTAATTAGTTAATGAGGACACCATCCGAAGGAGATGGACAATGACCAGTGGCCGCTTTCAAAAACCACAGGAAGCTAACTGCGGACGGGCTGAGCGAACCGCCCGGAGATGCCGGGCGAGCCGGTGCCCAGCCCCTGTGGCTGTGCGCGGTCCACGAGGCAATGCTGCCTCTAGAGTGCACAAGGGCGCACTGACTGCGCGCGGACTTGAACAATATGGGCTTTGTGATACACTTCGCTATTTCTGCTGAAGTGGAACCTTCTTAGAGCAGCGTGATTTTACTTTATTTTTCAAAAATGGCTTTTCCTGGCATGTTGGGTATGGAAAATGTTTATCAGGTTTTGCTTTTGTTTGTATCATTTGAGAAAAGTCATTATGATGTTCCTGGTCAGTTTAATCCATGCAAAATATGTCAGCCCAATGTGTTTATGTTTTCTGTTCTGTGCGTTTAGTCAGCCTCTTTTACAGCTTTCGGCAGGACACTGAGTTTTTCTGGCAGCTCATGTTCTGACATGGTGTTACGCAGCAGGGGAGAAATAAAGGGAGGATGTTTAGGTTAATGTGGTTTAATAAAAGATCTGGTTTTAAGTCTGGGAAAGGCATAGAGAAGAGGCTTTATCCCAGTGTTGACTGTAAGGGATCTTTTAGTCTCCAGACTCAATAACAGGTTTTGATATGAGAAAATAATATGGAAGATCGAGTGATTTTTCGTAGTTTAGCTGTTGGGAACCAAATTGTCAGACTTTTGAATTTTACAACTGTTAGATCCCACAAGTTGATGTTTCCTAGTTGTGCCGTTAGATCATTTACAGAAGAAAAAAATGTAACTGAGAACAAGACGCTCTTTTAAAAAGCAGAGAATAAAAGACAATTAGAAAAAAGAGAACATTCAAGTTGGTATGCAAACTACATTTTAATACTCCACAGATCTTAAAGTGGTAAGAAAAGCACCCCTAATTATTTAAGATAAACTGTATTTTACCAGGAAAGCCACAGACAGAATAGGCTCCCGAGGTGGATTTCAGCTGCCCGATCCAGTGACCATTTTTGATGACCTGTTTAGCTCACTCCAGCGCTGGACAGAACACAGGCAACATTAGATGGACATTTTGTAATATGGTGCCAGATCTCAGGGGGGTGTTTTTGCTTGTTTGTTTGGTTGGTTTGTTTGTTTGTTTTTAATTCTAAGTGGTAAATTCATTTAGCAAAATTTGGCGTTTGTCTGGTGCAAAGTGATTACATGGTCTGGGGCGTGCATTGACTATAGTTGTCCTGGGTGTATGATGAGAGATTATGCAATTGTTACGCACTGTAACTGTATTTTCAGTTTTCCATCTGTAGAATGGGAATTTCAGGTTTTACCCACCTCCTCTAATTATTCTAGAACGACTGCTTCTAACAGCTAGAGGTCTAAATCAAGTCAGAGAAAAGATAATTAACACAATTTTATGGATGAAGCATTAAGGAAAAAAATCACAGAACTTTCTCGAAGTTGCGCAGAGCATCAGTGACACATCAGGGCACGTGCCGAGCTTTTTGTCATCCCGGTCCAATGCCTTGAGCAGCAGATCATCTTTCCTATTCATTGCTCTAAATAGAGTGGGCTTGCCAGCTGCAAGCCCAGATAGCGAAGAACGCAGGGTATTGTTCCTATCTAGGTTTGACAGGATGCGCGATCTTTTCTGTGGCCTATTTTGGTCTACAAAGCACTCCTGATTTAGTCAGTAGTGACCAACATGCTCCCAATGTGTATTATGTTATGTTTACTTCCATTTAAATCTGAGGAATTTTTCCATGCCAATCAACCCAACATGGGTTTGTTGATTTTTTATTTGAAATACCATTTAACAGGCCCATTTGAGTTACTTTAAAATATGCATGCCCACTGTATTTTGTTTTAACAGTATCAACAAAGTGTGTAGAGGGTTCCCTGTGACTCTCTGAAAATATGTATGCTGGTGACTTGAAACCACCCTGTCCCTGCGCTTCACTCCCTGCCATGCTGAGTACTCCTTGTACATCAGGAAGAGAATACACCTCTTCTGCCACTTAAATGTGCCATTTTCCTAGCAAAATACATCTATTAAAAACCATCTTTAGAAGAGTAATACTGGGTAAAACATTCTGGCATCATTTTAATCTCCACTCCAGCTGGTTGGGAGCTGCTGTGTTTTGGGTGTGCTGCTTTTTCTCCCAATATCCAATTTGTGAGATGCAGAAGAAGGATTTTTATGTGAAGAAATTAGGAGGAAATACTGTTGTGATTTTCAGATATGGGAAGAGAATTCCACCGTCCAGCCACCAGGAATAAGCCTGTGTTTTTGTAAATGAAAGATGCTGGACTTTGCTCATATAATGGTGATGATAGGAGAGTAAAGCAGCTGTGTTCTGGATGCAGAGTTGATGGAAGTGTCCCAGTAGCTTTGGTCTGAAATTACAGTAATAATTCTTAAATTATAGCAGTCAGAAGTTAATGTATTTCTGCTCGGTATTGTCAGTGGCAAACCAAAGCCCATTAATTTCCCACTCAGTGTTTGTTTGAGAAATCATCCCCTGTCAGCTGCTGCTGGTGAACTTGTCTCCTAGCTGCATTCCTAGACATGCTCTCTGTCTCCCAGCGAGGGTCCTATCCCTGCAGGAGATAAGATACAACCGGTATTCACTATGAGGTGTCAACGGGCTGCTTTATGACACATGATGAGTGATAAAGGCTGTGGAGAGGTGCTGATGTGGCCACATTAGTTAATGAGGTCATAGCTGAAGTTGCTGCCCCACTGATAACCTGCAAATCCAAATAATGTGAAGATATCAGTAGGGCGTTTAGAAGTCTTGTCCCCGTATTCTCTTGCTGTCCATCACATTCAAGCACCCAATCAAAAAAAAATGATGATGCTTCCAGAAGGGTAACACTCATTGTTTTTGCAGCTCCCAGAGCTGGTCCAAGCTATGGGAAAGCAGTGGGATGCAAGAAGTTTCTGCACAGGCTCGGTAGAGCGCTGTTGTAGAGAGCCCTGCATTCTTTTCACGTCTGAGAAGAGAATCGTTTTATTGGATTAATAGTTCTGAATATGGTTGAAAAAGCAGGGCTTCAGTTAGCTCTGGGTGTAGGTTGTCGAGGGTGGTAAGTTTGGTTTAAATGTACTAAAGCTTAGTGAAATCCTTTTTGCCGCTAAACGTATATCAAGAGAGCTACTATCCTCAGACAATGATCTTTTTCATTGATGATTCTAAATATGTGAAGGCAGCATTCCTCGTGTCTCACAAAAGAGCGCTGGATTTCAATAACAATATTTTTAGTAAGGAGTAGAGGGAGTCTGCCTGCAGTTCCACTGGAGGCTGGGAAGGACCGGGGAGGACCGGGGAGGACGGGGCAGGGGGGTGGTGTTGCCGTGCGCAGGCGGCATGCTCCTGGGCGGTGGTGTGGGAGCAGAGGTGTGCCGGCAGCATCGCGGTCGGCAGGACTTGGGAGATGCCCTAGAGTGCCGAGGGAGGGAGGGGGAAAAGCAGCTTTTTAGGACACATCAAAAGGAGAGCTCCGTCGTCATTTTAGTTGTTTGTCTCTGCTCCGCATGGAGGGAACTTGGCTGGTCCCAACTGCAGTAACGGTTGTTGCTCGGCAGCTGTCAGAGCCATGTCAGAGGGCATTGTGTTTGCTTTATTCAAAAATAAGGTCTATGTGATCTCATAGACTTGAAAATCATATTGTCACTTAATAATAAAAAATGCCTGGAATTTGGAAATCTGTTAAAATGTGCTGGTCTCTCCTCTTTTTCTCTTCGTAAACAAGTCAAGACCTGGCAACATCTTGTCACGCTGGTAGTGAACTTTCTGTCCTTCCCTTCTTAGCAGCTCAGGTCTAATTTATTTAATCATTGGAGCAAACTTTCAAAGTGTTCCATGCCTGCTCTTTTGTTTCTAAGGTTCAGATGTATTTTTAGCGCTTGTTACTGAACTGGGTCTGTGCATTGAAGAAGAATTAATTATTGTTTTGGGTTTGTTGTTATTCAGATGTTCAAAAAAAGGGGGGATTTACAGACTTTGAACACCTCAGGGGCTTTGTTACATGCCGTTTGTATGTTGTTGGGGTTTTAATGATGATTTGGTTTTTAACATGAATTCAGCACTGTTGGAAGGTGACAGCCCTACTGAATAAAGTCCTCGGTTACCCACATAAGAGCTTTAACCTCAGTAGCAGTGCAGTCCTCCCCAGGAGGCCCCAGCAATCTGCCTGCATGAAGACCGGCTCAGAACCTGGGAGGAGCACACCCTCTCCATTAGGAGGAAAGAAGCTTGGTTTAAGAACTAAACTTTCACCGAACACCATAAAAGTAGCTGAAGTTCCCCCTTTTTTTAATAAACAAAAGTTAGTGATTCCATCAAGCTGTTTTTTACAAGTTGGTAGCCTCCAGTGTTCCTAAATAGAGTATTTACCAGTTGATCAACATGCTATCGATTTCTTTCATTAAATCTTCTGATAATACTTTTGTTGGATGTTCTGAACCATATGGATTCATGAAGGCAATTGATAGACATTTATGTGATCTCAGCTGTGTTCTTTTGATAACAAATTGAATTTTTTTGTTCCACAATGAGGTGATACAGAAAAAATGTTCCAGTTGGCCATCAGACATGTGAATGCAGCATGCTTTTTCCAGCATTTGAATGCAGCTTTGTACAAAGTTCTTGCAAACAAATATTGACTTTGTAAAAATTTGTGGAAATAGGCTGATGGGGTACAAGAATGCATTGGGAGAATTCATTAAAAATGACTGAAAATTTGAAGAAAACATATCTACAGTATTCACCAAGTTGTGATTTTTATTTTGTTTCATACATGTACCTGAACACTGAATAGTGAGTGCATCTGTATACACTTTCAAATACAGAAAGAAGAATCCAGTTGTTAGGTAAATCTGGAGAGGTTTCAGGAAAATAGTTGAACTCTTGGGTGCTTATTTTTAGCCAGGCTGTGGAAGTTCACAAGAAGTTCACAAGAATCGGTGTGATGCTCGGGATCTTTGCTTGGTGTGCCATGGAAGGTGCCAGTTTAGTACTTGCAGTTTATTGCTTTTCAGCAGAGGAGGTGATGGTTACCTTTGAGGTCAACATGGAAACTGTAAAAATAATAATAAAGTCCTAAGTCCATGTGTACCTCAACCAATGTACTATTTATTCCAGCAAATACAGAACTTAACCTTCTTGCTCCAGTTCTTCTAAATTCTTTAAAAGATCAGTTCTGTAGTGAGCATGTTGTTAAGCCTTTTTTTTTTAATTCGTCACTTTCTTGCAATCCATGGCTCGAATTAGTGGCAGGAATACTTAGAAAGGATGAAGTCTCGGTCTTGTTTGTTACTTTTATTTAAAGTTTGTATGTGTGGAAGAAAATAAATAGGTGTCATCTGAAAGTTCACTGCCAAAATTATAAAATGGAGGATGTAAGAGCAGTCCTAGTATCTCGCTGGTACTTGTTTCAAAATAGAGGAAATGTGCAGGGGTGGGGGCAAAGGGTGCTCCTCTGGCTGTCCACGCCTGGTCCTGCTGTCTGCTGGGCAGTTCATCTTGGGCTGCTGCTGCTCCCAGTAGGGGCATGTCGGCTCTGCAGATTTAGGAGAGCATAAAGCTTTCCTGCCTGTAAGAGTAGCTCAGAAACTCACATCCCGGCGTTTACCGTGTGGCCCTGAGTCTACACAACCTGTGAAAAGCCATGTTTTTAAAAGGCTTCACTTTCAAAAGTGCTAAGTACAGAACATTTGCCTTTGCTTTCGGTGGGAGCTGCTAAGTGCTCACCACTGCTGAAAACAAGCCAATTTATTGCGGAGCTTTAATAGTTTTAGGAACAGAACTTCACCTGCCCATGTTTCTGGATTTTAGCCATTTTTTTCAAAGAAGGAGGAATCCCTACTCCGTTTGGTATCGAGCAGCATTTTGCTGGCATTGCATCCTTCTTGCTAGCATGCTTTGTACTTTATTGCAGACCAGGTGAGTAACGTGTAACATTTTAATGGCCCAACTGGTCCCATAAAAGGTGTCACAATCCATTAATCTATTTCCCTTGTATAGTTGGTCTCAAAGAGTGACAGCATTGAACCTTTATATTTAGCATGTAGATATTTTATAGCTTTTCTTCACAGTACACAAGCTACATTTCCCACAGCACTCTCGTGATTATGAAGCCAGGCCTGAAACATGAGCCCGGGCTCGGAGCTGCCTCCTGCCGATCCTCCAGCTACTGCCCCTCTCGTCCGTCCGACTCGTCTTCGTCAGGAGGGCACGGAGCGCGGCAGCGGCAGGCGAGGTGCTCCTCGACAGCAGGGCAGATGCCAGGGTCTGAAATGCCGTGGCTGCCCTGCACGGGCACCTTTTGCTGCGGTGCTTCTCCCAGTTCTGAGAGGTGGGGAGGGAGTGCTGGGGTTGCTTCGGGATTAGGCTGTATGGAACGTCCTGGGATTTTAATTGGTGGTGATGGCTTTATTTTGTCGGAAACATTATGTTTCTCATGAGACAGGCATGTAATCTGCTACTTAATGGTCTATAAGACTATTTTCTGGATAATGGAATAAATACCCAGCCCTTGCGGAAGTTCCAGACTCTTCAGTAAGATGAACTTTGCATCTCCATGTGGTTGGTTTGTTTTTTCTCGTGTGGTGGAGAGTAAGTTCTTCTGTAGTCCCCAGCCCTGCACAGAACCACAGGGAGAACTGGGAAAATGGTGGCTAGGGTAATGTTTCAAGGATTGTTAATATTTGAAACCTCTGAACACCGAAGAAAGGGGTGAGAGGAAAACAATTAGCAAGTGGAACACCAGGAGTCAGATAGGTTCCAGCACTGTGTGAAATACTATTGACCAGCCTTTAGTGCTTCCTCACCTTCTGGAGAATGCCTTTTGAACAAAACTAGGTCTTAGCTCTGTTCCCTTGAGTTAAGCTAGGCAGCTGGTATGGCAGTTTCTCCTTCTTGCCCACTGCACGGAGCACATACCTTCCTGCCGGTGAGCTCTTGGGCTCCCCTCGGTGTCTCTGCCGTTTCCTCTGTGCTCATGTTCTAAGAGAGAAGTGGCAAAAAATACGCGCTCTTTTTGCGAAGCACATTGTCCTGAGTTCACAAGGGACTTCCAAGCTCAACATCTTTGTGTACCCCCCCCCCCCGGGTTCTTTAAAATGGCTCCCCCCCCCCCCCCGGGTTAGTTCAAATGGAGGATGCTGAATATTTAATTACACAGATTATGATACTAGCCTCGCCTGGGAGATCATCTGCAGTTCTTTACTGTGAGTCAATGATTGTACGTGTAAGAAAGATGCTGTCCTGCTGTGCCAAGGGTCAGGAGGCTACACAGGATTCAGCCTTGCTACGCTTG
>NW_009187058.1:0-6350 GCF_000690835.1 Fulmarus glacialis | reverse complement strand
CTGAGTTACTGGGGACCTCAGTTGGGCCTGTGCTTTGTAATGAGGTTTCCAGCCATCCAGAGATGACTCTGACTCTATGAACTAATAGCAAGGCACCAAACAACAGTAATGACTTACTATGCCTTTCTCTGGGTGGCTTATTTTCTCCAATTTCTCTCCTAAAAACTGTTTTGACACATTTTTCCAGGGCCTACTGCCATATCGAGCACTAGTGTTACCTGTTCTGCTTTTGGTCTTATTTTGTCTTTCTAAAATTTTTGCTGTTCAGCCTTAAGTAATTCTCACCTTCAGCTCCTTGTTCCCATCTCGTACAGTCTTCTAACCTTACCTGCTTTGGCTTTGAAAAGAGATTTTATGTTTGAATCACTTTTGGACACAGACTTTAGAAGAGAAAACCTCACCTGGTTTCATCACTGGTTTGAGCGTGAGTTAAACCGTGCTCTCGTGTGCCTCTGGTCTATCATTCTATTCATTCTCTCCTTTTTTTGTATCTCGCTCTTCCTCCCTCCATGGGCCCAGCCTCTGTGATTAAGTCTGCAGCTCTCCTGCTGTTTTTAATAGGCCTGTAGACCTGACCATCTGATGAGAACCAAACTGCACAGCGTGCTCCTGAATACTTTCACTGGAATCTCCTAATGCAGGGTATTAATCATTACTGTCAAACCATTCAGGCCCTAAATATGTCCACCCAGTATAAAATTATACTAAACAGGAGGGGAAAAAGGACTTGGCCCATACTAAAAACAGACATTAGACAGTCCCCTGACTTCTCAGGCATGATGGCCGAGGGCACTGTCCAGTTTAACAAACAATAGCTTATTCAGCATGGGCTGTTCGTGATTGATGTTCATAAAAGTTTCAGAAAATAAGCATAATGAGTTAAAGGAAATATAGAAAGGCGTGGCTTCCTCTTTCACTTGCTAACACAAATTCCTGGGAAATGGTTTGCTTGTGTACGTAGTTCAGATGCATCTACCTTGGTGATCTTAATAAATATTTTGTGCAGTTGGGTCTTCTTTTGCTGCAATTAGACAACAATAATTGCTAAATCAGTTGCTGTCATACTGAGTTATTGTATATACGGAGCTCGGGGATTTCTTGCTGCAGTATATCACTTGATTTTGATCCTGGGAAGTGCAGAGCACAGCGTGTTAGTAAAGCATGGGGTTACTTGACAAGTCTCAAGAAAGGTAAGGCCGTTTCTCTGTTAGCTGTGAATTAGAGATGTATGTTTTAAACTATATTTGTTCTTGATATTTCTAAGCTGCCAGGGAATGCAGCCTCTAATATTAGAATGCGTCTTTTTTCTTTTTTTTTTTTTTTCCAAAAGGCTGTTTCTAATTCTCTGCAGTAAGAATGCCTTTATTCTTTGGAGTTGGTAATAAAAGTTAATCGAGTGTAAAATAAAAGTTACATAAGGTGAGTGGTAAAATTTTATTATTACTGATGTTGGATTTATTGATGACTCCATTTGGTGTTATGAGCTATGGCATACCACCAACCCCAATGTACTTTCCTGCCAGTCCGTTAAAAGGTTGCACTCAGCAGACGCCCTTCAGCGGTGCTCCACGTGGAGGACGGGTTCGTTAGTCCTCGCTGAAACTCTCAGATGTGCCTGGCATGGCCGTAGGAATTTATAGGGAAAGCTCTCCAACTACCAATTACAATATTCTTAGGTAAACGTAGGAAATTTTACTGGCAATTGAGAGGAACTACTATTTATTCCAGTAAGGCCACTGCTCCATGTGTGTTTTGACTGACAGCATTAGTGGGAGAAGACTGCTAACGATGAGCCTGCCAGCTGTTATCCGTACAGCCTAGCGCGAGTAGACAGCTACCGTTGTCAGTAGGTTCTTTCCCCTCCAGACAGACTTTTTCCGAGCCAACCTACATAAATAACTAGCCCGTAGCGTACTGATCAAGAATCCTTTTGCACAAGCCAAGAGGGCGGGATAAGGTGGTAAGGGTACCCAGTCCTGCTTCAGCACTTCAGCAACAGACAAAAGGTTCCCACTTCTCAGTATAGTTTTTTTTACTTGCTTTCCACACAGTATGTTTAGGTCTTCACTAATCTTTCCCTTGCTTTACTCTATGCCTATCAGAATAATACATAAAACCAGTAAAAATAAAATAAAATATCTGCATATATTGCTGTGTACAAACTAAGAAAGTTAGCTTCCTTTTATGTCTGTCATTAGCTGTATTAATTTGTTTGAGTGGCTGATATGATAATGTGATCGTTAGTGGTTTCATTTATACATTTTGTTCAGTATACTACTGATTTAATGTTCTTTTTTTTCCGTTCAGTTGTGTCTTTGATAAATATGGCTTAAAATGTCAGAGTATTTGGCACTTCTGAAAATCTTGCTAAGTTTTTCTTTCTTTAATAGCTTTTACATTTGTTCCTCTAAAAGCTGATTGAAGCAACAATGACAAATAAATAAGCCAGCTGATACTGGAAAGAGCAGTAACAATGCAGCATTTCCTACCCTGACTTGCATTTCACATTTACCACGCTGTGAAAAAAACCCCAAAACCTCCTAGAGTTGTGCAGTAGGTTAGTTGTCATTGATCTCGGCAAGAATGCTTAAACCTGCCAACTGTGTTATATGCTTGAAGTCTAGACGAAGATGTAGCAACCAAGCATGTTTCAGCTGGATTTTGCTTTTGAAATTAAGTAGAGATTCCAGAAATCGGGGTGGAGGTCAGTGCTCAGAAACAAGAACTTCACAACTCTCCCTAAGAAGATCCGGTTTGTTTACTTATCTGAGAGGGTCCAGCTGCCAAAATAATGGATTTACGGTGGAAATAAGAGAAGAGTCTTCTTTCTCTTCCTCCGTCACCTCTGGGTGATACTGCTGAGCTCTGGAGGAAGGAAGGAGCTCTTTATACTGTCCCAGCGACGTTGGCCGAGATCTCAGGAGGTGCTTGGGCAGGTTGAGCAGTCCCTGCTCTCTGATGACGAGATCTTCGGAGAGGTGCGGTTTCCAGAGAAGTCGCTCCAGGTTTCAGCTCAGTTATAGTGGCATAGCACTGTGGGATTTAGGTGACCATTGGTACAACTCAAGTATAACTACTAGTAATGACAGTCATCTTGCAGTTCCCCATGTGTGGGTGCTGGAATATAACAGGATACAACAAAGTAGGAACTCCAAGTAAACTCAGCAGTGCGCAGCTAGATTTCTCTGTGGGACCATGCTTAGCCTGCACCTAAAGTGTAGGTAGATGCACACAGAAATTTTGGAGCAGGTCAGGAAAGATTACAGGCCCAAGTTCACTGGCTTTAAAGCATTGGGAGCCAGAAATGTTGAATGTCAGCACATCAATGTATTCTTCCCTGGCTGGTTCTTGGATGCTTTTTTGCTAAAATTTGCTGGAGAAAAAATAGCATGAAGAAAGGACCAGTGTTGTCAAAAAAGTTCCAGTGGCTGCAGTTTGATTAGGTGAGGAGGAATTAAAAATTCACGTAGGAAGACGATTGCTAGGGTAAAGCACTTCCACCCCACGCTGGCAGTCAGTGAGTGTGTTTTACTGATCCTGGCATCACAGTTTTTTATAGACAGTGCCCTCCCCTGTGTGCATTACCACCATGGCTACTGTCTCTCGGGCTCCTCTCCCCGTTACCTTTTTCCAGTCTGCATTTTGTTTTCAGCCATCACTGTGGGGGCTCATTAGTTCGATGTTGGTGCTCTGCCCCTCTCCAGCGCCCTCGGGTGCTGGTGTGCTCTGGGCTGCGAGTCTGAACCACCCGATGGAGCCTTTCTGCTAACCCAGCTGTGTCGCAATAAACGCGCGCTTACTGTGCCACGCATCTCTCTAACTCTCCACTACATTTCTGCCCTCCAACGCAACATCTGTGCTTTGCTTTTATCCCTTTCCAAACCTTTCTGAAGGTTCGTGTTGCTCCCTCGTGGACACACGGTTGCATTATGCTGGGCTGCTCTCAAGAGCACTTGGCAAAGGCTTTGCACGTGTCCAGGCTCCAGCAGAGACAGGGCTGGCCGCTTGCTTTTCTTCTGTGCAGCTGTGCTGCGGAAGGTAAGGATGGGCAAGGTTCGGCTGTGATCAGGACCGTGCTTTCCCCCTCCGTGGTCCAGGTTAACCCTTACCCGTTAAGGATGGGCTGTTTCTGCCCCGTCTCTCATACCGGCTCGCCATCACCACCCAGCAGGCCGCCGAGCTCCCCGATGTCCCCAGCCCTCCGAACCAGGCGGCAGCAGGCGGCTGCTCCGTCCCTTCTCTCCAGCCCTTCTCGACTACCATTTCCAACGATCTCCAGCACGTTAAGAAGAGCAAACAATGCTCTTAACGAAGGGAACCAGGCTGGGTTCACGTGAAACAAACCTTGTCATACTTAATTGTACGAGTAGTTACTGGAGATAATTTGACCTTACAAAAGGGAATTATATATGATTTTTATCTTATTTCTTTCCTCTACACCATGCGCAATGATTCATACCAAGAGAGCGGCGAGGATATCATGCAATTCAAACCGTTTTGAAGGAAATGGACTCTCAGTGCCCTGAATAAAATAGAAATTTGTTAATAGCTGAAAAATGGCAAAATGTTGCCTTCTGAAAAGTCATTGTGAAACAATTATAACCACTAGTGCTAATATTTTCAGCTTATGCTTTCTTTTAGCAAAAGCGAAGGGGGAAAAAAAACCCATTTGCCAAATGCAGTCTTTAGAAAATAGAGAATTATTATTCTCCAAGATCAAAAGATCAGTGGCTCAAATTAAACGCATGCCAAGACAGAACATTTCCATCACGCACACACCCACGTGCACACACATGTACATGTGCGAGATACATTTATAACTGTGCCTGTACATGAAGGACTTACTTGAATTTACCTATTTAAAATACGCCCTGTTGCTGGTTCCAGCTATGTGTCTCTCTATCAACATTTTATTGATCCTGTCTTGCTCTCTTAAGAGGATAACTTATGTGTATTAAAGGCCATTTATTCGTTAGGTGTCTGTACTAGTATAGCATGTTTCCATAACTGTATTATTAGTTTTGTCCAGCCTACAGGAAAAAGTGATACTGTAGCTGGCATCCCAGTGTTAGGTCATATTAAAACCATCTGTAACAAATCTTTATTTGCAGTTACTTTGGAGTTCAAATTTCAGCTTCTACTCCACCTGTCATCAGTGTTTATCCTCATAAACTTTCACAGCTTCTTTTATTCTGTTTCTTTTTTTTTCTTCTGAGGGACTTTTTCAGGATTTTTGGCAATCTTGCGCTTACTTTGCCTAGCAAAATTTCACTCTCCTTGATTCAGAAAAGATGCAGGTTTAATGCATCTACAATATTTTTAGGAGAATAGAATATTTTTTAATGTGATTTCCAAGAAAAAATAGCACTCTTTGCTAGTGATGATTCTGTGGCATAGGAAAATAAAATCTTCAGGGATTGTCTGCAAACTGCTACAGCAGAAGCATGCTTTTGTTTTGATGTGGGTGAATAATTCTGCTCACACTCTGAATAGCTGTGTAAAGAGCATGCTAACCAATTTTAAAGGTGGGTTCTTTCTGATCTATTTGGTTTGCTGATTAAGATTGTAGCTGGTTTTTAATATTGTCTGACAAAAGGTAATGGCAAATCTAATCAAGAGCATTATCAATTAAGGTATGCAGCGTGTCTTTCAGAGTGCTATTAAAAAAATCTTTACTTGGCATCATCTAGGATACATTACTATAGGAATAGCCTTATTAAAAATGGTGTTTGCATTTTGAACCTCCTAGAAAGCACTCTGTTCGCTAAGACCACCTTGGTTTGTATCTTATGTAAGGGCAGACAACGTACATACCGCTGTTGCTGTAGGCGATCATCAAATATATATAGTTGTAGATGCCTAACTTCGTACGTCCTAAAAGACTCATATTCTTAAAAAAACCTCCTTAATCTTCCACATCATTTGACTTTGAAAACTAAAAAATTCCCATATATTTCCTTAAAACAGCTGCTGTTATCTCTGATTGCTTCTTGCATCAAACAAGTTAGCAGTCTGACATCCCATTGCAATTAGGGAAGGGCTGAGCTTGAAACCCCAGTTCAGAGAAAATGTGAATTTGAGGAAAATGTTGTTCCTGTGATTATGCTGTGATGGCTGTCTCTTAACAATCTGGATTAGAAACTTGGATTTCAAATTCATCTTTGACCTCCATAGTGGACACTGGCCGGTGTCCTGGGAGGAACTGGCAGGGATGCGTGCCTGTCCCAGGAACCACATCCGTCTCCCCGGGACGCCCATCCCTACCCGCGTCCGGGCGGGCAGGTGACAGTGGCCAGTCACCAGCGTGGGCAGCGGGTGCGCCGGAGGGGTGCCCCACGCGCGTTGGGCTC
>NW_009187057.1:39046-45674 GCF_000690835.1 Fulmarus glacialis | reverse complement strand
AATCCAAACTATTCTATGATTCTATGTCATCAGTGTTGGCCAGTGTCTGAAAAGGGTTTAGAGAGAGCTACAAAGCACAAGCAATAAATACCCTTATGACTAAGATGAATGTTAATTTGTGTTCCCACTTAATTAGTTCTTAATTTATATCCTGAAGTGCAAGGATTGAGCTCTCATAAAACTGCGTCCTTTGAAAAGAAGTAAGTGCTTCCATTTTTCATACTCTACTGCAGTTCTTTTCACTGCTATCAGCATGTTGTTTTAATAATACCTTGTAGCAGTAAGTTCCATTGGTTTTTTTGTGCTGAATAAGACAAGGGAAAAGAGCTTGATAGAAGTTTTGTAAGTTGTTATTTACGTAGGACCCTATAGCTACCCAGTGATTAGTGTATAATAACAAAGTAAACAGAAGATCCCAATCCATTGCCTCTGTCCGACTTTCTCTTATAAACCCGTCTCATACAGACCTATCATGCTTCCTGTTATACATTCAAGGAATGAGCTACTTTTACCTTGTTTAATCTTCTCTTTCAACAAACTCTTTGTATATTGCTAATAATTTTCATTCACTTCTGGGTTCCTGCTGAGGTGAGACAAGTAAATCTGAGCAGTAGTTGAGGTTAGCACATTGTACCCTTCGTTATTATTCACCAACCACTGCTACTGACCTTGGGAGAGCATTATGTTGTTCAGGTTTGTACTTCTGTCATTTCCTTAAGTAGCTACAGTTATTTGTGAACACAAAACCACAGAGTTGTTCTCCCTGGCGCACACTGCCTCGCTTTGCTGAAGGGAACATCTTGAACTCTTCACATACGTTGACTCATTGTGATGGATGAAGTAGGATGTGATATCCCACTTACAGTTCCCCAGCATAAACAGTTGAAACATAATAAGAGCTTCCATCTGCCTCACTCCCTTGCTCCCCCAAAACTGAAAGCAAAATGAAGAACCAAAGTCATTCACATCTTCATTCAGAGACCAATTATATTAGAAAGAAAGAACATCCACATCTTTAAGCAGATATCAATGCTGGAGTTATGTTACTATTAATCCAAACAACAGCAAAATTCTTACTAGCTTTGGAGAAAAATATACATGATGGGGACTTGTTCCTGATATCATTTTATGTCTGCCTGGAGAAATTTTGTCCACAGTTTGGCTTAGGTCAGAGTCTTCCACACCACATACTGGTATCTGACAGTGCAAACTGAAATTTATCTAAAGTGAAAAGATGGGGTATGCTATTTCTTAGCACAACATGGCTGTAACAGCAATATAATAATCTCTGGGGCTGGAATCCATTTCTTGACCTGATTTTCTTCTGTAATTAATGAACAGCGTAACAGTTCACTGAAAGTCCTAATAGGACTGCAGTGTATACAAACGTTTTCATAGGTATCCCACTGTAACAGGATAAAGTGTAATTTTTCTATTTCCTGTAGCTACTTCCAGACAGTGAATGCCACCCAGGACTTTAGTTACCAGGAATGGAAAAGTAATTCATGCCCAAAGCAACAGGAGAAAAAAGTCTATAAAAACGAACTTGAAAAAATACAATTTTATGGTGATACATTTTAGGAAAAAAGCTTCCAAAACCCAACTGAGATTTAAGCCACATAAGTCCAAAGTACTTTGAGAGCTTTGATGCAAAAGATGTAAAGCATTATTTAAAATCAAATTCAACCTCTATATAGTTCTACAGGAATTGACCTATTCTTTTTCGTTTTATTACCACTACTCAATAGGTCAGGGAAATTTCTAAGATATGATAACTAGAAACCTTACGTGCTCTCACTTAAATAAAATTATTGAAATAATTTATTTTTAAAATATTTTTCAAATTTTAGAAAATATTGAAATAATTCATTTTTAAAAGTTCATTACTAAATAAAATACTAAAATGAAATAAACACTTTTTTTCTTTGGTGGGGAACTTACCCTCAAAGAACTATTAGATATGTATTTTGGACACTGGCTATATCTACAGAAAGCCATCAGCATAGGAATTGAGGCTAAGTCTTTAGAAATGGAGCATTCGAGCTGTGTTAGTGGAGTACTTTCCCCAGCCTGTTTAGCCTTGTTGAGAAAAACATGTTTGCCTGTACGGGGCAGTACTCCATCTCCATCTCATCACATCAGAGAGTGTATTAGAATAGCTGTATGGGACCAGAACAGAAGCCCATGTGGTGTGAAAGGTCTTTCACTCAAAGTGGTGGATGCCCTGGGAAAGAACACGGAGCAGACCTCCCCTGGTGTGCTGTCCCACCAAACCAAGCAGGACCTCAGCCACAGCTGCATCTGAACTTCTTATTCAGTAGCCCTTGATGAAGGTGTGTCCATGAATTTTCTGAATCCTATTTTCAATCCACTTATGCCTTTCAAAACTAGTTATATTTTAAACTCCACAGCACATTGTGGCAATGAATTCTACAACTTCAATTAAATGGTGAGTAAAAATCTACTTCTTTTTTTGTTTTTCTTGTCTTAAATATACTACCTAATCATCTTGCTGGGTATCCCCTAGTTTTGGTGTTTTAAGAGACAGCAAAACTTATTCCCTATTCACACTGTTCACAACATTCATGTTCTGTTGCCCTTGTAAGGGCTTATTTCTTTTCCAAGACAAAACATAGTGTACTTTGACTATCCTCACTCAGAAGACAAGCTACTCTATGTCCTTGGCCATCTTTCTTTTCCTTCTCCATGCCTTTTTTGTTCACTGAGGTTCTTTCTGAATTACCATGACCAGAACTATAAAATATTCAGGATATACATATACCAAGGAGTTTAGTACAGACACAAAGTTTTCCTTTCCAGTTTTCATTTTTTTCCTTTTTTCTTGATCCAACTTGTTTTTTTGAACACTATAGACAATGAGATGACACTTTCAGAGGATTATTCACAGTAACTTCCCTAAGGACTGTTTCATACCAGCTAATTTAGAATCTATCATTATGTTTCTATCAATCCTACCCACTCTACCACTTAGAGTAATAGGCTACTACTCTAACTAGCTTTATTACTACTCTTCCATTTACTCTCTACTGGATTACCGGACAATAAAATACAGCAATATCTTGGGACAGTACTTTTAACAATGTCAGGCAACACCCATGGCCCGTATATCCAGTGACTACATTACATACACAGGGAATTCAGTTTACTAACACATCTTACTGTGCATACAGTTTTCTCTTACAGTCTTAATTCTGTCTCTTGTAGATGTTTCATCTTAGATTCAGGTAAATTATTGTTCAATAACAGAATTCCCAGAATAGATTGTATCATGTCTTCCCAGATATTTTCTTTCTATATATTCTTTTCCACCCGCCCACTTACCTGTTCACTAGCTGCACCACATATGGAAGTTTATAATTTAAGTTTGAACTTGCTGTTCTTTGTGAAAAGGTATAAAATGGTATGCACATGTAACACACATGAGATTAATCCTTATTTTAATAAACAGATGCATTACTTTGTGTCAAATGGAAATCTCTTTATAAATAGCCTGTTGTGACAGACTGTTGCATAATTCATTAAAAATATATTCATTTATGCATTTAGATATTTATGGAAACCTTTTTTTAATTAATCCTTTCAATACATTCATCAAACCCTATAAAAGGTTCTTCTAGCCACTGGGGTCTTATTGAGAAGAGAAATTTACAACTGCTGAATGAATCTCTTTCAAAAGTGTGATAAATCAAAAAGGTTTTAGGAAGATGCTTGAGGAGCAACCAGCGACATTTTTTTTACAAATCTCATTATAACTTTTTGTACAATTTGCCTGGGAAAAACTCTGTCCTGGGAATAGGGAGGTTTTGAAATTGCAGGTTTAGCTTTGGTGAAGTGAGGCTGGAGAACATCAGGATCAGGTCAGATCTAAATACGAAGAGGAGATTTTGGGGGAGGGTAAAGCGGTTGTTTCTATTTGATCTACCTAACAAATATTGAAAAGGCATGGTTTTTCCAAGGGATAAGTGCTCCACAAGCCAAACTCATAAGTAAGTCACTTCTTACAAAACCTCTTGGCTTTACTAAAAGAAGACAGATGCAAACACTGAAGGAACCAGAGTAGTGTGTCTACCATGCTGTATCATTGCCTACAAACGCTGACAGATGCCTATAGTTTTGGTTGAACTGTTCAAGAGCAGCTGGCTGCAGACACCTTGCATGGAAAATTGTGCCAGTATGCAACACAAAACCGGGTGCCAGCCCAGCGGCTCCACTTGCAATGTCCAGAGACACCTCAACAGAAGAGTATGCCAACTTTTCATGTGCATGCTGGGAAAGCAGCTTTAAGGAACAGCTTCTGAGATGGGTGAAACCTCGCTGATGGGAGGCTGACAGGGGTAGCCCTGATGGGAGGAAGGCAGAATGGTCAGGAGACACCGTTGCTATGGCAACACTGCCTGGGAAAGACAAAAGAGGAAACCTGCGATTAAAAGGGAACGGCTGAAATAAGGAGGAAAATGAGGCTACCAACGCGATGCCCAGCGCCCGTGCATGCTGTGACAGGCTGACATGCATTCATCACCTCAAATGACTAAAGCTGTCAGTCACTCTGTCAAGCAATGATTTCACTTGGCTGTCTGGCCAAATGCTGGGTGCTCCTAGGCAGCCACGGACTGAAAATGAGTTTGGGGTGTTCAAATAAAGTCTTCAAATCATTTTCGTGGGGGCATGGTGCCCAACATAGCTTGAATGTGTAAATAGGCTCACATAGTTCTCAGAAACGTTTTTCCATCCTCCAGCACCAGAGTAACTTCCAGTGAAAAAAAAATTTGTTAAATAAAAAAAAAGGAAAATATCCATTGCACCTGCATGAGCCAAACTTGAAGAGAAGAGACGGAAACTTGTACGCGTTCTTATGTGCTTGTAGTAAAAGCAATCGCAGGCTGGCTAAACCTGACTTAACAACTCCATGGCACAACAGCAATTGCCATTTTCTTTGTGAATGAATCTGGGCAGAAGAACACCCTTAAAACCACCCACTTGATTTAATAGAAACCGGGAAGATACAGGACACTGCAAATTACTTTGGCAAATCTGAGTCACCTGTACAGAAGCTCAAAACTAACATTAATCTGTTGCTCAGACCAGCTAGTAAAAAAAGAATTTATGACAGAAACTCACCTAAATTACAACAATTTGCAGACCAATATTCCCCTATCAAATGACCATATGAAGTACGCAAGCTACTCAGCCCATGTACTTTCTAGGGGAGTTTTCACTGTCTATATACTGCTTCTAGCCAGAAGAGAAATCCCATTTCTTTACATAGAAAAATATTCCAACGCAATTAGTTCTCAAGACACTCCAGAGTAGTACAGGCTCCTATATCATTCTACTAAATCACAAATAAAGGCATCTAAAAGAAAACAGAAAACGGGGAGAAAGAAGAGTTATATATCTATACAACTACATATACCTCCCATGGCTGTTTACCTTCTAAAATTTTTACAATACATTTTCACAACATTGTTGAAAAGAATGGAAAATAACAGCCCCCTTTTATAGTATGGAATTGATACACAATGAGATTAAATGAATTACTGAAGATCACTCAGGAAATCTGCACTAGAGCAAAAACTTGTGTTTCTCATGTTCTTGCTCTGCACCGAAGGAAAGGGTTAGTGTTCCCTTAGGCACAGGTACTCTGCAGTGTTGCAATATACATTGGGAAAATAAGGCTGCAGCAAGCACTGAACGTTGTTTTTGTTTTATGTTTGTCCCAATGCTCTTTCAGAAAGTAAAATAAGTTATTCAGGCCCTGCTTTTTCATAATCTCAAGGGTACTTGGTGTGCGGATAAGCCATCGATTTTTGTTCTCAGTCTTACAGTCACATACATGCAGTAAAAGTAATTTTCTCGGGACTAATATAATTTGTTCTCCGGGGCTTTTCCTTATGAAAACTGAATTTGAACAATCCTTATGTAACCTTTGCTATTAAGGTTACAAGAGATTGAGATCCATTCGTGAGATGAGCAAGGCATAAGATTTTGCTTCTGCAAACTTTCCTGACAAAGTTCTTTACGTAAGGAAAAGGATGCAACTTTTCCTATGTGATAAAATTTCCAACTGAAACTAAAAATTCTGTTAAATTACTTTCCCTTCCTGTTTGTGCACCTATTGCACTAAAACCTGGCTTTAATCTAATTTTTACTTTCACTCTAAAGTTATTAAAATTCAGGTTTTAGGAGAACATGACTTTTCCCTTCTTAGAGCAGTATGAAATGTTTCATTGCTCTATTTATTCTAAATCGGAAACAAAAATAGTCTTAAATGTAAATAAGTTGCTACAATAGAGCTTGATAAAGGAGTACACAGAAGCATGGGTAAGCCTTTAGCTTAGGAAAACTAGACTAAAACTTTACTTCAATCATAAAAAAAAATGTTTGGACTATGGGCATTTGTCCACCTTAACTAAAGCAATGTTCAACTAGAAGCATTTTCAGGGGTAACTTCTCCCGACTGACAAACAAACCACATCACATTGGTTGCATTCCTGAGGAAGAGCTGATGGGGACAGACTGCCATTCTCAGATTTAATAAAGAAAGCCCACCCAACCCTGAGCAAAAAGCAAGCAGTCTTCCTCCTTGTCCCCCAGCCCACACACCCCT